>NC_088396.1:16679948-16979948 GCF_034236695.1 Oncorhynchus nerka | reverse complement strand
TGTGAATTACAGTGCATTTGGAAAGTATTCAGACCCCTTGACTTGTTCCACATTTTTTTTACGTTACAGCCTTATTCAAAAATGTATAGAATAAAACAAATCCTCAATCTACACACAATACCCCATAATGAAAAAGGGAACACAGGTTTTTAGAAATGTTTGAAACTGTGTCAGAAATAAAAAAGATTAGAAAATGATTTACATACAGTACCAGTCTAAAGTTTGGACACACCTACTCATTCCAGGATTTTTCTTTATTTTTACTATTTTCTACATGTAGAATAATAGTGAAGACATCAAAACTATTAAATAATACATGGAATCATATAGTAACCAAAAAAGTGTTAAACAAATCAAAATATATTTTATATTCAAGATAATTATATTTTAAATAATTTTTGGAATAAGGCTGTAATGTAACAAAATGTGGGAAAAGTCAAGGGGTCTGAATACTGTCTGAATGCACTGTATGCGTTAAAGAATTGTATTTTAATTCTAAGACATTTGCTTAGGATCTCACTAGGTGAAGATGGATGAAAATGGATGCAACAACAATGTCTCTGTCACTAACAAATACAGTCATGGGCCGTATAACTCCACAATTCACTTGAAAAGCAAGGCACTCTGGGAAATATGCAAATAAGGCTTTACACTGTGTGTTAAACAGTGTGTTAATTTAACACTGAAAAGTGTGGACCCATATAGACACTAAAACAGTTTTAAATTGTTGATTTAACACTTAACAAAATGCTCTAAAGGGAAAGGTGAACGCCATAACAGTATACATTTATCACTGACGTAGTGTAAACATTGAATTCTGAAGTGTTAAATACAAGATACTAGTAAACACTATAACAGTGTAACTTTAATACTAAGTTAGTGCACCACTGGTGTTGCAAAGTATCAGTGTTAAATGGCTGAATTTTGAAATGTATAAATTCAACACTTTCTGGTGGTTCTCATTTAAACACTTCAAAGGTGTGAAATTGAACACCTGCAGTGTTCAATTTACCAATCAAATTTCGCTGTGCAGTTGAATGAAGTGGCAATAGTACCAGTGTTTTGGGGAGAGGTTTGTGCATACAGAGCAGGCGACCACTATAGACCACTATTCCACAGAGGAGCACCACCAGGAGGCTAAAGGCACACAGTACACTCAGAACCACAGGCACTGGGGGACAGACAGACACCAAGGGTTACGGACTATAATTGCTAACAGATGTAAACACTGATGTAAAATAATGGCCGTGCCTGTTGTATATGACTGATTTACCAGTGCTGTATTGCTTTGTTGTACTACACTGTGTGGTCTCTTAGCTGTGCTGTTAGGCCCTGGTACTGTACCTGTGTTGGCAGCAGTAGGGCTGGTGAAGGCACAGTGGGGCTCAGAGGGGACAGAGTGAGGGTTAAAGCTCGTAGATGGGGTGACAGTCACGCAATACTCCGCCCCTGGCTCCAGGTAGCCAATCACAGTTTTCTCAGTGGAGGTGACCCACATGCTGAACTACAAAAAGGCAGAGACATTGTCACAATGTTTATATAATGTTTATAGACCCGTTTACCATGCTGTAATGCTTTGGATAAGTAATCCACATTGATCATTGACCACAACGGTCTAATTCATAGCCATGTGTGTAGCTATAATACCAATATCTCATTAAGATATTAGTCCCTTGACTAATGATTTGTTCATTCATTGTTGTCTTGTATTAGATTCACTGTATCTGTACCGAATTGACAAATAACTGTGGGTTAGAGATAGGGAGATGAGATGACTGACAAAGAGATGAGGAGAAGAGACCCCTCCTCCTGAATCTGTGTAGGCGTACTTTTTCTCAGAGCAAGAGGCAGTTTCCTCGAACACAAACCAGACTGTGTGCTCCTGAGAGGAAGGTGTGGGCAAAAACCACACGTATCTACATCTGTAGTCATGAAAGATAAACAACCCTCAGAGAGGAAAAATGTGCACGATTAAATTCTTATATTAAACAGATACTGATCTGCTTTCTCATCAATGCCCTGATGTTCTTCTCAGGTTCTATTCAAATATAACGTGTGTGGGTTTGACCACATTCTCACAACTTTATTTTCTTGGTATATGACCTTTCACATATCTTTACACTGTAAAAAAAAACATCAACCTCAAAATGATGCTGATAGGTCAAACCCAACGTGACAGGGCAAGGTATCAGAATGAGTGTAAGATCAAAGCTGTAAGGAGATGTCAGATGTCAGCTAAAGAGATATGTTAAGAAGTCCCCCCCCCCCCCCCCCCCCAACTTACCCCACATTTTGAACGACCAAGTCAAGTCCTACCTGAGATCCATCCCTGGTCCGGCGCACCTTGCAGGTGAACTGTCTGTAGTAGAGCTGTGTGGGGGACAGGGAGCGCTGCAGGCCCCTGGATGTGGGGGGAGTTACCTGCAGGAGCAGGCAGTTCCCACAGCCGGACACGGACACCACTGGAGGGCCCAGCAATGCTGCAACATCAGGGGTCAGAGGTTACAGTGAAGACTGAATGATTATATTCAGGTAAATCTAAACAGGTAAATGATGTAACGAGGACCACTAGAATGGACAATATTTTGTCCATTTCCTAATATAAAAAAAAAAGAGTAGACTAACGTTTCACTCAAATACCATTCTCAACATGCATTTTGTCTCGTGAGCCGCGGTATTCCAAGGAAAAGAAAAGGAGACTGAAATGGAGGGGGAAAAGGTAGAGTAAAAGCATCTCACTGTCAGTCAAGGGGTAGAAGAGCATAGAGAGGGACCAGTTGGACTTCTGAGTAGTGGTGATGGCTTGAACACGGGCTTTGTAATGATAGAAGGGATCCTTGAACGTGTTAGTGAGGTCACATGACTGGCGGGTCTTCAACCTAGCACAACCCTTCACGAGCTGCCATGAGTTCTTCCTGGACGAGGGAGAGAGAGATGTAAAGAAATTAGAGAGTTTAATTTCACCAAATCTGAAATCATAATTTAAGGTTTCCAAGACCTCTCTGATGAGAAGAGGCTACCCTTCCTGTAGGGGGAGGACGCAGAGAGCTGTGCACACCCCGTTGCTGGGCGTCAGGTAGCCGAGCGGTTAAGAGCCTTAGGCCAGTAATCAAAAGGTTGCTGGTTTGAATCCTCAGAGCCAACTAGGTGAAAAATCTGTCAATGTGCCCTTGAGCAAGGCACTTAATCCTAGTCGCTCTGGATAAGAGTATCTGTTAAATGACTAAAATGTAACCAAAATGAGGGACAGTGTCTGACAAACCAACCTGCACGTCTTCAAGTTATTTATTTACTTACTGATTTCCATTTCTAATACAACTCCACCCACCCCCCCACCCTAGATTATTGTTGTTACTGATTGTCCTGTTTGTGACAATCTTGACCATTTTTCATGATGTTGTTATTGATATTATTAATGAATCATTCCATTTCCAAAATACACTTTGCCAATATGTACATTGTTATGTCATGTACGAAAAAAGCAAATGAAAATGAATTGAAATTGATTTGAGAGAGAAAAAGAGAGAGAAATAGAAGGGAAAAGCTAAGGAAATGCAACACTGATGAAGATATCTACACGGCTCTACATTGCACAATTGCAGTGATTCAGTATTGGCCTTGACCAACTAACCAGACGAAACGAAAGCATTGGATCATCCTGGAAGACAACCCTGAAAAGAAAGTGCTTATTCAGCAGCTACGTATAAGGAGAAGTTAAATGAAATGAAAGCATGGGACTGAAGTGTAAGTGTGAGCTAACCTGAGGCTCTGAACTGTGAAATGTGTGTTGTCAGGAGTCCCTGGACCTGGCAGCCAGGTCAAAGTGTGCTCCAGGTTGAAGGAGACAATGGACACGTTGGTAGGGGCTGGGAGCATGGACACCACTGGAAGATACACACACACACACACACACACACACACAGATAGGCAGACAGACAGTGAGACAGACAAAAAAAACATCCAAAATGATAGACAGACACAGAACAGGACAGCCAGAGAGAGAGACAATGCAAACGAAAACACATCAAACATTTACAGAATTTTTTTCTCTCTCAAATAATACGAACAATGAAGATAAGATACTGTGGTGTGTCAATATACAGTACATTATACAGGCCTCCTTCAAGAGTTGCAACTTGCAAGAGGAACATCCTACATTAAATACTGCAGTCCTCGCCAGAAAGTAAAATGCATGACCCAAACAATCAACGAAAATCAATTGAGGGGTTAAATGCGGAAGCCAAATTTTGTTGAATGCATTCAGTTGTGCAACAGACAAGATATTGCCTTCCCCTTCATTTCCCCCCAGAGACCCCCTTCAAAAAACAGAGCCTACCCAGGGGTAGGTGCAGGAGCAGCAGGGTCCAAGGCCCCATCTTTCAGATTGGGTCAGGTCAGTCCAGTGGTAGCTGTGTAGGATGGCAGGCCTGGGCGTGTGTCTCGGGGTTAGAGTGCAATGAGCTGGGGCAAGGAGCTGCTGCTGTCATTATGTAAAGGTGTAAGTTTCATTTCCCCAGAAATCCCTCCCTGAGATGTTCCCCCTAACTCACTCACACACCTTATAATATCCATGTGCCATGTTCTGTCACTCCCACACTCACTGGAATGCTGCATGCTAAAATGGGACGTACAACACTGGATTGAACAGTATTTTCTCTTTCTTTGCTGTCCATTTCAATGTAATATTTGTGTTTGTGAATGTTTGAAGTGTATGCTGTATTCGTTGTGTGTTTCTGTATGAGGTAAGTTTGAAGGAAGCTATACAGTATACATATTTCTGTCATGAACATGAAGCTTGCTTATAACGTTATACTGAACAGAGTGCTGTCATCAGTTAACTGTGTTTATAACATACAACTACAAAACAAATGTTAAGATGGTATATACAAATATTTCATTTGATTAATTAAGTACAAATAAAAAAGGATACAAAATGTCTCCAAAAAATTAATTACAAAATGTTTGTATTAGTCATTTGACCGTTAACAGTTTGGCATTAACAAATATTACATCTCAAAACAACATTCTTTTTGCATTGATTACATACATATAAAAGAATACACACTTCAAAATGACTATATTTTCCTGAATATGTAACAGTTTGGGGTGGCAGGTAGGTAGCCTAGTGGTTAGAGCATTGGGCCAGTAAAAGGTTGCTGGATTGAATCCCCAAGCTGACAAGGTAAAAATCTGTCGTTCTGCCCCTGAACAAGGCAGTTAACCTACTGTTCCCCGGGAAGGCCGTCATTGTAAATAAGAATTTGTTCTTAACCGGCTTACCTAAAAAATAGGATAATAAGTTTTCTATAGTATGGCTAAAGGCTACTATACATTTGTAACGGTCAAATGACTAATAATTAATCTTTTGAAGACACTTTGTATCCTTCCCCCCCCCCCCCCCCCATTGGCATAAACACTGAAAAGCATGTTGACCATAAACTTGTGAATAAGTACAGAATACTGTATTGTATATAGCTTGACCTACCATTCCCTTGACGTTTGCCCATGAGCATCCCACAAACACATACGGTACACACACTGATCCCCACTTTAAAAATGTTAGGCACCAAACAGAATTTCAGGAGTACTAGAAAGAGATATATATTTTTAAATATAGTTTAGCACATCTCATGACAACTTGGATGGTAAATGACTCAGGATGATAGCGAACGATATTGCCACTCCTATTTGCCATCTCTTCAATCAGGCCTACAGGATAGTGTGTGCCCTCAGGCCTGGAGGAAAGTAAAAGTAATTTTGCTACCTAAGAATAGCAATAGCACCTTTTACTGGCTCAAACAGCAGTCCAATCAGCCTGTTACCAGCCCTCAGTAAACTTTGTGTTTGACCAGATACAATGCTATTTCACAATAAACAAATTAACAACAGATTTTCAACAAGCTTATTCAACATGTCCGGCACTTACACAAATGACTCATGATTGTCTGAGAGAAATTGATATCAAAATTGTAGGAGCTGTTTTGTTAGACTTCAGTGCAGCTTTTGCCATAATCTGCTGCTGAAAAAACATGTGTTATAGCTTTACATCCCCTGCTATATTGTGGATTAAGAGTTACCTCTCTAACAGAACACAGAGAGTGCTATTTAATGGAAGCCTTTCCAAAATAATCCACATAGAGGCAGGCATTCCCCAGGTCAGCTGTCTAGGCACCTTACTTTCTTCAATCGTTACTAATGACCTGCCATTGGCTCTGAATAAAGCCTCTGTGTCTATGTATGCTGATGACTCTACACGTCAACGACCATAGCAAGTGAAATCACTGCAACACTTCACTGCAACACTTCATAAAGAATCATTCATTAAACCCTAAATCTCATCTAAATCTTCTAACGAATCATGTGGAAATTGAGCAAGTTGAGGAGACTAAACTGCTTGGAGTAACCCTGGATTGTAAACTGTCATGGTCAAAACATATTGATGCAACAGTCACTAAGATGGGGAGAGGTCTGTCCATAAAAAAGCACTGCTCTACTTTCTTAACATCGCTATAAACAAGACAGGACCTAGTTTTGTTGCACATGGACCACTGTCCAGGTGTGTGGTCAGGTGCCACAAAGAGGGACTTACGAATGGCCCAGAACAGGGCAGCACGGCTGGTCCTTAAATGTACACGGAGAGCTAACATTAATAATACGCATGTCAATCTTCCTGGCTCAAAGTAAAGGAGAGATTGACTTCATCACCACTACCGAGCTGTCTGTTTAAACTACTAGCACAGCGTAGCCTAGTGGTTAGAGCATTGGACTAGTAACTGCAAGGTTGGAAGTTCAAATCCCCGAGCTGACAAGGTACAAAATCTGTCGTTCTGCCCCTGAACAGGCAGTTAACCCACTGATCCTAGGCCGTCATTGAAAATAAGAATTTGTTCTTAACTGACTTGACTAGTTAAATAAAGGTAAAATAAAAAGAAACACAGCTCAGACACCCATGCATACCCCACTAGCCATGCCAACAGTGGTCTCTTCCAAGTCCAGGACAGACTATGGGAGGTGTACAATACTACATAGAGCCATGACTTCTCTATTCCACACCAAGTAACTCATGCAAGCAGTAAAATCAAATTTAGAAAACAGATTAAAAAATACACCTTGAACCAGGTGTACACTACACGACTTTCAAAATCCTAACATCGCTGAGCCTCTCACATTAAACAACCTTCTTTCCTGTAGTTATTTTTGTGTTGCCAACATAGTGGTGCGCACACTAAACGATGTGGCACAGACAGGCGTCACACACTGCAAGATTCTTCACTTGGTCGTTATGAATCTCGATACCATGTGGTCTCACAAAAACAATGATGTGATTAGATTTAACGTACAGTAGCTACAATTAGCTGTGGCTCAAAGCAACCTCAAATGTTTTCAGTAAGACATTCACGCTTGCCATACAGAGTTGAAATATCTTGCCAACATTTTGAATTGAATAACATTGCTTGTGAACTTCAGAGCTGTAGCAATGACACTTTTGCTTTGGTTAAAGACAAGTACAAAAGCATACTAGTAGTAGCTCCTGGTTGAGTCTACACATTCTGGGAGATGAAAAACAACGTCATCATCTCACTGGCTTCTTCTCTGGCGAACTCTCATTGGCTATTGCTGATCACTGTTCTCAAAACGTGTCGTTGCACATCTCACACTACAAGAGCATTGCAGATTTTGTGCTGATAAAATCAAACATGTTTGAAAATGTTCGGACGTCTGGGACTACTCAAACACAAGATTCAAACACAAGATCGGTAGCCCCCAGATTGAGTCTCTGACCCGCTCACATTAAACGAGCGTCAGTGATGGCCGTGCGCCCCAGTAGGCAGCGACATGGGGATTTTGTCTCCAATCTCAAAAACTTGACTAGGATAGCTAAACCGTGGCCAAAATTGTGTAGTGTACACATGACTTTATGGAACAGCAGGGACTGTGAAGAGACAAACGCACACACACACACACACACACACACACACACACACACGGATTGTGCGTAGATATGTGGTAGTAGGGTAATGGCCTGAGGGCACACAATGAATGTGTTGTGAAATCTGTTGTGAAATGCAATGTAATGTTTTTAATTGTATAGAACTGCCTTAATTTTTCTAGACCTGTAGGACTTGCCTTGATATGGATCCCCATGCCAAGGCAGCAAATAATGGGATCCATAATAAATACAAATGAGTAGTGTAGCAGACCCATTTCCTTTACCAATCAAATTTCCCTAGACATACACTCAAGTTAGCAGGTTGTTATCTAGGTAAAATGACTGAAAAATGTTCTTTATCAAACCAATAATTAGCGACCTGGAATTAGTTTAAAACGGTCCACAACATGGTTTATGAAATTATATAAAACATGCGTGAAATTACGCAGGAATAAAAAAGTGAGCTCTGTTAATATGGGTCATATTTTTGAACCGTTTGAGCTAAGACAAGACGTTTCCTTTGCAGTAAAGCTGCAAGCATGCCTGTTGCACAGCTGTGCTGTATTTGTCCTCCCAGGAACTCAGAGGCTGCGTGACAACAAACTTGCAGAGCCTACTCAGACTGGCCTGTGCTTTTGGTTATACCAGGGATTCAATTATACAATGTATTAACTTTACTTGCTCTGCTCTAATGTATCAAATGCATACATGTAAACACAGAAGACTCATCAGGGTCACTATCCCAGCTCGCTATCACGACTAAATTATATTTCAAAAACTGATTGAGGAATAGATGCGCAGGAAACTGACTTTATAAAACAAGTGTAATTGGCAGGGCTGAAAAATGTGGTATTATCATATGAAAACGATACTACAGTATTATAAAATGTTGGTATCATAAGTATTATGACGTTTTGGTACTGTGATATAACCGTGGTACCGGTATACGGTGCAACACTACAAGAATGCACTTGTGCATTTTGCTAAAAGCTGCCCAGAATCAAGTAAATAAATCATGAGGAATAAGGTCTGTCCTATATGTAATCAAATCAAATCAAATCAAATTTTATTTGTCACATACACATGGTTAGCAGATGTTAATGCGAGTGTAGCGAAATGCTTGTGCTTCTAGTTCCGACAATGCAGTGATAACCAACAAGTAATCTAACTAACAATTCCAAAACTACTGTCTTATACACAGTGTAAGGGGATAAGGAGTATGTACATAAGGATATATGAATGAGTGATGGTACAGAGCAGCATACAGTAGATGGTATCGAGTACAGTATATACATATGAGATGAGTATGTAGACAAAGTAAACAAAGTGGCATAGTTAAAGTGGCTAGTGACATAAGGATGCAGTCGATGATCTAGAGTACAGTATATACGTATGCATATGAGATGAATAATGTAGGGTAATTAACATTATATAAGGTAGCATTGTTTAAAGTGGCTAGTGATATATTTACATCATTTCCCATCAATTCCCATTATTGTAGGGAATATAAGAAAGCTCAGAAAATATGTTTGTTTTTTTGGACACATATTTTACCCTTTGTTTTTATTGGCACAAAACTTCCTCCATACTTCCATTAATTTGTCATTTATACTTCCTCTCTGGCCTCTAGGTCACCAGGATGCTTGTTATGGCGCACTCCTGTCACCATCGCTACGTGCACCAGCGCGTCGTCAGACACAAGTGGAATCCATCACCTCCCTGATTACCTTCCCTATATACGTCACTCCCTTTGGTTCCTTCCCCAGGCATTATTGTTTCTGTTTCAGCTTCCTGTCTCTGTGTTGTTTGTGTTTCTTGTTTCATTTATTTATTTATTAAATGATTCACTCCCTGAACTTGTTTCCCGAACTCCCAGCACACACGTCACAACAAGCATGATGGTTGACGCAGCTTGTTGGTCATTAGCCAAGTGGTAATTCCCAGCCATTTCAAAGCACGTGAAGGCATCCAGTATGGTATTTATGACTTCACATCAGGAAAATTCCCACCTCCCACATGGTTACGAACACAGGTTTATATTTAATATATTGGGTAGAAAAATGTACAATTCTATTATTATCCGCACATGTACCCAAAAAGGTACTGACCACTACCATGTGAGTTCCTATGTGAAGGTGCACTATGTGTATGTATCTTTGACCTTTTTGTGCACCAGGTAACACTTGTACAGTAACTGTACTCTTATTTTTTAGTGTTTGTGAATATACACTACCGTTCAAAAGTTTGGGGTCACTTAGAAATGTCTGTTTTTGAAAGAAAAGCACATTTTTTGTCCTTTAAAATAACATCAAATTGATCAGAAATACAGTTTAGACATTGTTAATGTTGTAAATGACTATTGTAGCTGGAAACGGCAGATTTTTTAATGGAATATCTAAATAGGCGTACAGAGGCCCATTATCAGCAACCCATCACTCCTGTTACAATGGCATGTTGTGTTAGCTAATCCAAGTTTATCATTTATCATTCCTAAACGATATCTTAACCGCCATCGATAAGAAACATTACTGTGCAGCCGTATTCATTGATCTGGCCAAGGCTTTCGACTCTGTCAATCACCACATCCTCATCGGCAGACTCGACAGCCTTTGTTTCTCAAATGATTGCCTCGCCTGGTTCACCAACTACTTCTCTGATAGAGTTCAGTGTGTCAAATCGGAGGGTCTGCTGTCCGGACCTCTGGCAGTCTCTATGGGGGTGCCACAGGGTTCAATTCTTGGACCGACTCTCTTCTCTGTATACATCAATGAGGTCGCTCTTGCTGCTGGTGAGTCTCTGATCCACCTCTACCCAGACGACACCATTCTGTATACTTCTGGCCCTTCTTTGGACACTGTGTTAACAACCCTCCAGGCAAGCTTCAATGCCATACAACTCTCCTTCCGTGGCCTCCAATTGCTCTTAAATACAAGTAAAACTAAATGCATGCTCTTCAACTGATCGCTACCTGCACCTACCTGTCCAACATCACTACTCTGGACGGCTCTGACTTAGAATACGTGGACAACTACAAATACTTAGGTGTCTGGTTAGACTGTAAACTCTCCTTCCAGACCCATATCAAACATCTCCAATCCAAAGTTAAATCTAGAATTGGCTTCCTATTTCGCAACAAAGCATCCTTCACTCATGCTGCCAAACATACCCTTGTAAAACTGACCATCCTACCAATCCTCGACTTTGGCGATGTCATTTACAAAATAGCCTCCAATACCCTACTCAACAAATTGGATGCAGTCTATCACAGTGCAATCCGTTTTGTCACCAAAGCCCCATATACTACCCACCATGGCGACCTGTACGCTCTCGTTGGCTGGCCCTCTCTTCATACTCGTCGCCAAACCCACTGGCTCCATGTCATCTACAAGACCCTGCTAGGTAAAGTCCCCCCTTATCTCAGCTCGCTGGTCACCATAGCATCTCCCACCTGTAGCACACGCTCCAGCAGGTATATCTCTCTAGTCACCCCCAAAACCAATTCTTTCTTTGGCCGCCTCTCCTTCCAGTTCTCTGCTGTCAATGACTGGAACGAACTACAAAAATCTCTGAAACTGGAAACACTTATCTCCCTCACTAGCTTTAAGCACCAACTGTCAGAGCAGCTCACAGATTACTGCACCTGTACATAGCCCACCTATAATTTAGCCCAAACAACTACCTCTTTCCCAACTGTATTTTATTTATTTATCTATTTTGCTCCTTTGCACCCCATTATTTTTATTTCTACTTTGCACATTCTTCCATTGCAAAACTACCATTCCAGTGTTTTACTTGCTATATTGTATTTACTTTGCCACCATGGCCTTTTTTGCCTTTACCTCCCTTCTCACCTCATTTGCTCACGTCGTATATAGACTTGTTTATACTGTATTATTGACTGTATGTTTGTTTTACTCCATGTGTAACTCTGTGTCGTTGTATCTGTCGAACTGCTTTGCTTTATCTTGGCCATGTCGCAATTGTAAATGAGAACTTGTTCTCAACTTGCCTACCTGGTTAAATAAAGGTGAAATAAATAAAATAAAATAAATATATTTTTTAAAGTCTAATTGATCATTAGAAAACCATTTTGAAATTATGTTAGCACAGCTGAAAACTGTTGTTCTGATTAAAGAAGCAATACAACTGGCTTTCTTTAGACTAGTTGAGTATCTGGAGCATCAGCATTTGTGGCTCAGAATTATAGGCTCAAAATGGCCAGAATCAAAGACTTTCTTCTGAAACTCGTCAGTCATGTCTTGTTCTGAGAAATGAAGGCTATTCCATGCGAGAAATTGCCAAGAAACTGAAGATCTGGTACAACGCTGTGTACTACTCCCTTCACAGAACAGCGCAAACTGTCTCTAACCAGAATAAAAAGAGGAGTGGGAGGCCCTGGTGCACAACTGAGCAAGTACATTAGTGTGTCTAGTTTGAAATCAGACACCTCACAAGTCCTCAACTGGCAGCTTCATTAAATTGTACCCACAAAACACCAGTCTCAATGTCAGCAGTGAAATGGCGACTCCGGGATGCTGGCCTTCGAGACTGCACAACAATGTCTACACTGTATTTCTGATCAATTTGATGTTATTTCAATGGACAAAAAATGTGCTTTTCTTTCAAAAACAAGGACATTTCGAAGTGACCCCAAACGCTACACGGTAGTGTATGTTCTTGGTGGCACTGCTGAGACATTAATGCACTCCAGACCGAAAGGTTGCAAGTTCAAATCCTGAGAGAATTTATGCACTCTTAGATTCTATCAGATTCACGATAGAAAACATCCGCATGACGGTGTCGGAGGTGGAACTGAGTTAGAGCTATCAAATCCACAAGCATCTATCGGATTAAAAAATACACCATGTTTTATTGTCATATACACCAGATCGGTTCAGTGAAATGTGTTGTTTTACAGCAGGTGTCAAACTCATTCCATGGAGGGCAGTGTCTGCAGCTTTTCATTCCTCACTTGTACTCGATTGATGAATTAAGGTCACTAATAAGTAAGAAACTACACCTCTGACACTGCCAAAACACCAGCTATGCGGGTATTGGCTATTGCGTGTTCACACTTGATCTGATCTAATCTAGGACATAATGTCAAGTGTCCCTGAGCAATGTTACTTTTTCTTAAAACCACTTAAGGATATGCATCTTTTTTTCCATTTTTGCCATAAATTACATACCCAAATCTACCTGCCTGTAGCTCAGGACCTGAAGCAAGGACATGCATATTATTGATACCATTTCAAAGGAAACACTTTGTAGTTTGTGGAAGTGTTAAATTAATGCAGGAGAATATAACACATTAGATCTGGTAAAAGATAATACAAAGAAAAACATTTGTACCATCATCTTTGAAATGCAAGAGAAAGGCCATAATGTATTATGCCAGCCCAGGCACAATTTAGATTTTGGCCACTGGATGGCAGCAGTGTTTGTGCAAATCTTTAGACTGATCCAATGAACCATTCTATTTCTGTAAAAAAAAATGTATCAAGACTGCCCAAATGTGCCTAATTGGTTTATTAATACATTTTCAAGCTCATAACGGTGCTTTCTCCTCAAACAATAGCATTGTATTATTTCACTGTAATAGATACTCTAATTTTGACAGTGCAGTTAGATTAACAAGAATGTAAGCTTTCTGACAATATCAGATATGTCTATGTCCTGGGAAATGTTATTGTTACTTACAACCTCATGCTAATCACATTAGCCTAGGTTAGCTCAACAGTCCGACGGGGGACCCACCGATCCTGTTTGTGCCATAGGCCATCAAAAGAAGGATATCCTATAGGTTTAAATGCAATTGCAAGTGAGGCATGCCAAGTTAATTTGCAGGACAGGCCAAAAAGTACCCAAGCGCATTGCATTTGACAGTAAATATATAGCAGAACACTAATACATACACTACCGGTCAAAAGTTTTAGAACACCTAGTGTTAGGGTTGCGTCAATTCGAATCTGGTATCAGGATAAATATGACATTGAGTCACCGATTGTATACAATGTATTTTTTATTAGCTAAGCAATAAGTGGTAAATGCAATTTTCGTATATACGGGCTCTCTGTCCCACCTCGCAGGGCAAACAGAGAACTGACTTGTTCCTGACAAAGATATTATATATATATACTCTGACAGAGGTAGTTCCTGCGTCCGAGCCGGCCTGTCAGAGTAGAGACTGGGCGTGGTTTAGACTCACCCAGCCTATCGTTGATTGTTGCCGCAGAGGCTGGTCCCAGCCCCTAAGCGCTTCAGCGGTCAGTCGTTGTAGCTGTGTAGAATATACAGTTATCAGGCACCTGGTTCCTGTTATCTAACAAAAGACTGTTTGTTCTCGCAACACTACATTCTGAATGTGCCCCCCCCACAGTTCCTGTCTTCATGTTATTCTGTATATTCCATCATGAGAAAGGACCATGGCCCTGAAACTGTTAACAATGTTTCAAGTCAGCTATGTTAAATATGTTGCATAACACATACACACACACAAGCCAACAGCAAATAATATTCAATCACATATGATATGGTAACGGGCTATAGTGCATAACACAGAACCTCGGTTTTTCTTTCCCCCCCCATTTTTCCCCCCTACATTGTAGAATAATAGTGAAGACATCAAAACTATGAAATAACACATATGGAATCATGTAGTAACCAAAAAAAAGTGTTAAATCAAAATATATTTTATATTTGAGTTTCATCAAATAGCCACCCTTTGCCTTGATGACAGCTTTGCACACTCTTGGCATTCTCTCAACCAGCTTCACCTGGAATGCTTTTCCATCAGTCTTGAAGGAATTCCCACATATGCTGAGCACTTGTTGGCTGCTGTCCCTTCACTCTGCAGTCAGACTCATCCCAAAACATCTCAATTTGGTTGAGGTCGGGTGATTGTGGAGGCCAGGTCATCTGATGCAGCACTCCATCACTCTCATTCTTCGTAAAATAGCCCTTACACAGCCTGGAGGTGTGTTGGGTCATTATCAATTGTTTTTACATTTACATTACATTTAAGTCATTTAGCAGACGCTCTTATCCAGAGCGACTTACAAATTGGTGCATTCACCTTATGACCTCCAGTGGAACAGTAGTGCATCTAAATCTTTTCAGGGGGGGGGGTGAGAGGGATTACTTTATCCTATCCTAGGTATTCCTTAAAGAGGTGGGGTTTCAGGTGTCTCCGGAAGGTGGTGATTGACTCCGCTGTCCTGGCGTCGTGAGGGAGTTTGTTCCACCATTGGGGGGCCAGAGCAGCGAACAGTTTTGACTGGGCTGAGCGGGAACTGTACTTCCTCAGTGGTAGGGAGGCGAGCAGGCCAGAGGTGGATGAACGCAGTGCCCTTGTTTGGGTGTAGGGCCTGATCAGAGCCTGGAGGTACTGAGGTGCCGTTCCCCTCACAGCTCCGTAGGCAAGCACCATGGTCTTGTAGCGGATGCGAGCTTCAACTGGAAGCCAGTGGAGGGAGCGGAGGAGCGGGGTGACGTGAGAGAACTTGGGAAGGTTGAACACCAGACGGGCTGCGGCGTTCTGGATGAGTTGTAGGGGTTTAATGGCACAGGCAGGGAGCCCAGCCAACAGCGAGTTGCAGTAATCCAGACGGGAGATGACAAGTGCCTGGATTAGGACCTGCGCCGCTTCCTGTGTGAGGCAGGGTCGTACTCTGCGGATGTTGTAGAGCATGAACCTACAGGAACGGGCCACCGCCTTGATGTTAGTTGAGAACGACAGGGTGTTGTCCAGGATCACGCCAAGGTTCTTAGCGCTCTGGGAGGAGGACACAATGGAGTTGTCAACCGTGATGGCGAGATCATGGAACGGGCAGTCCTTCCCCGGGAGGAAGAGCAGCTCCGTCTTGCCGAGGTTCAGCTTGAGGTGGTGATCCGTCATCCACACGGATATGTCTGCCAGACATGCAGAGATGCGATTCGCCACCTGGTCATCAGAAGGGGAAAGGAGAAGATTAATTGTGTGTCGTCTGCATAGCAATGATAGGAGAGACCATGTGAGGTTATGACAGAGCCAAGTGACTTGGTGTATAGCGAGAATAGGAGAGGGCCTAGAACAGAGCCCTGGGGACACCAGTGGTGAGAGCACGTGGTGTGGAGACGGATTCTCGCCACGCCACCTGGTAGGAGCGACCTGTCAGGTAGGACGCAATCCAAGCGTGGGCCGCGCCGGAGATGCCCAACTCGGAGAGGGTGGAGAGGAGGATCTGATGGTTCACAGTATCGAAGGCAGCCGATAGGTCTAGAAGGATGAGAGCAGAGGAGAGAGAGTTAGCTTTAGCAGTGCGGAGCGCCTCCGTGATACAGGAAAGAGCAGTCTCAGTTGAATGACTAGTCTTGAAACCTGACTGATTTGGATCAAGAAGGTCATTCTGAGAGAGATAGCGGGAGAGCTGGCCAAGGACGGCACGTTCAAGAGTTTTGGAGAGAAAAGAAAGAAGGGATACTGGTCTGTAGTTGTTGACATCGGAGGGATCGAGTGTAGGTTTTTTCAGAAGGGGTGCAACTCTCGCTCTCTTGAAGACGGAAGGGACGTAGCCAGCGGTCAGGGATGAGTTGATGAGCGAGGTGAGGTAAGGGAGAAGGTCTCCGGAAATGGTCTGGAGAAGAGAGGAGGGGATAGGGTCAAGCGGGCAGGTTGTTGGGCGGCCGGCCGTCACAAGACGCGAGATTTCATCTGGAGAGAGAGGGGAGAAAGAGGTCAGAGCACAGGGTAGGGCAGTGTGAGCAGAACCAGCGGTGTCGTTTGACTTAACAAACGAGGATCGGATGTCGTCGACCTTCTTTTCAAAATGGTTGACGAAGTCATCTGCAGAGAGGGAGGAGGGGGAGGGGGAGGAGGATTCAGGAGGGAGGAGAAGGTTGCAAAGAGCTTCCTAGGGTTAGAGGCAGATGCTTGGAATTTAGAGTGGTAGAAAGTGGCTTTAGCAGCAGAGAGAGAAGAGGAAAATGTAGAGAGGAGGGAGTGAAAGGATGTCAGGTCCGCAGGGAGGCGAGTTTTCCTCCATTTCCGCTCGGCTGCCCGGAGCCCTGTTCTGTGAGCTCGCAATGAGTCGTCGAGCCACGGAGCGTGAGGGGAGGACCGAGCCGGCCTGGAGGATAGGGGACATAGAGAGTCAAAGGATGCAGAAAGGGAGGAGAGGAGGGTTGAGGAGGCAGAATCAGGAGATAGGTTGGAGAAGGTTTGAGCAGAGGGAAGAGATGATAGGATGGAAGAGGAGAGAGTAGCGGGGAGAGAGAGCGAAGGTTGGGACGGCGCGATACCATCCGAGTAGGGGCAGTGTGGGAAGTGTTGGATGAGAGCGAGAGGGAAAAGGATACAAGGTAGTGGTCGGAGACTTGGAGGGGAGTTGCAACGAGGTTAGTGGAAGAACAGCATCTAGTAAAGATGAGGTCGAGCGTATTTCCTGCCTTGTGAGTAGGGGGAAGGTGAGAGGGTGAGGTCAAAAGAGGAGAGGAGTGGAAAGAAGGAGGCAGAGAGGAATGAGTCAAAGGTAGGCGTGGGGAGGTTAAAGTCGCCCAGAACTGTGAGAGGTGAGCCGTCCTCAGGAAAGGAGCTTATCAAGGCATCAAGCTCATTGATGAACTCTCCGAGGGAACCTGGAGGGCGATAAATGATAAGGATGTTAAGCTTGAAAGGGCTGGTAACTGTGACAGCATGGAATTCAAAGGAGGCGATAGACAGATGGGTAAGGGGAGAAAGAGAGAATGACCACTTGGGAGAGATGAGGATCCCGGTGCCACCACCCCGCTGACCAGAAGCTCTCGGGGTGTGCGAGAACACGTGGGCAGACGAAGAGAGAGCAGTAGGAGTAGCAGTGTTGTCTGTGGTGATCCATGTTTCCGTCAGTGCCAAGAAGTCGAGGGACTGGAGGGAGACATAGGCGGAGATGAACTCTGCCTTGTTGGCCGCAGATCGGCAGTTCCAGAGGCTACCGGAGACCTGGAACTCCACGTGGGTCGTGCGCGCTGGGACCACCAGATTAGGGTGGCCGCGGCCACGCGGGTGTGGAGCGTTTGTATGGTCTGTGCAGAGAGGAGAGAACAGGGATAGACAGACACATAGTTGACAGGCTACAGAAGAGGCTACGCTAATGCAAAGGAGATTGGAATGACAAGTGGACTACACGTCACGAGTGTTCAGAAAGTTAAGCTTACGTAGCAAGAATCTTATTGACTAAAATGATTAAAATGATACAGTACTGCTGAAGTAGGCTAGCTGGCAGAGGCTGCGTTGTTGAATATGTAGGCTAGCTGGCATTGGCTGCGTTGTTGACACTACACTAATCAAGTCGTTCCGTTGAGTGTAATAGTTTCTACTGTGCTGCTATTCGGGGCTAGCTGGCTAGCTAGCAGTGTTGATTACGTTACGTTGCGTTAAAAGAACGACAATAGCTGGCTAGCTAACCTAGGAAATCGCTCTAGACTACACAATTATCTTTGATACAAAGACGGCTATGTAGCTAGCTACGATCAAACAAATCAAGCCGTTGTACTGTAATGAAATGAAAAATGTGATACTACCTGTGGAGCGAAGCGAAATGCGACCGGAATGTTGAGACAGGACAGTCTCACTAAGCACAAACCAGATGGATGGCGTATCGCTGCAGAATGCTTTGGTAGCCATGCTGGTTAAGTGTGCCTGAAAAATCACAGACTGTGCTTTGCTGGTGACACTACCACACCATAACACCTCCTTCTCCATGCTTTACGGTGGGAAATACACATGCGGAGATCATCCGTTCACCCACATCGCATCTCAGAAAGACACGGCGGTTGGATCCAAAAATCCCAAATTTGGACTCAAATTTCCAACGGTCTAAAGCACATTGCTCGTGTTTCTTGGCCCAAGAAAGTCTCTTCTTCTTATTGGTGTCCTTTAGTAGTGGTTTCTTTGCAGCAATTTGACCACGAAGGCCTGATTCACACAGTCTCCTGTGAACAGTTGATGTTGAGATGTGTCTGTTACTTGAACACTGTGAAGCATTTAATTGGGCTGCAATTCCTGAGGCTGGTAACTCTAATGAACTTATCCTCTGCAGCAGAAGTAACTCTGAGTCTTCCTTTCCTGTGGTGGTCCTTGTGGGACTTGCTTCAGTTTCATCATAGTGCTTGATGGTTTTTGCGACTGCACTTTCCGGATTGACTGACCTTCATGTCTTAAAGTAATGATGGCCTTTCTTTTCACTTTGCTTATTTGAGCTGTTCTTGCCATAACATGGACTCGGTCTTTTACAAAATAGGGCTATTATCTGTATACCACCCCTACCTTGTCACAACACAACTGATTGGCTCAAATGCATTAAGAAGGAAAGAAATTCCACAAATGAAATTTAAGAAGGCACACCTGTTAATTAAAATGCATTGCAGGAGACTACCTCATGAAACTGGTTGAAACAATGTGCAAAGCTGTCATCAAGGCAAAGGGTGGCTACTTTGAAGAATCTCAAATATAAAATATCTTTTGATTTGTTTAACACTTTTTTGGTTACTACATGATTCCATTTGTTATTTCATAGTTTTGAAGTCTTCACTATTACTCTACAATGTAGAAAATAGTAATAAAAAACAAAAAAAACTTGAATGAGTAGGTGTTCTAAAACTTTTGACAGGTAGTGTATATTACTGTAAAAATCTACCGTATAATGACTATAAAATGTACCACTAAATTAACAGCAATGGCTAACAATTATTCAACCATGCTGGTCATTTATGAACATTTGAACATCTTGGCCACGTTCTGTTATAATCTCCACCCGGCACAGCCAGAAGAGGACTGGCCACCCCACATATGCTCTCTCTAATTCTCTCTTTCTTTCTCTCTCTCTCGGAGGACCTGAGCCCTAGGACCGTGCCCCAGGACTACCTGACATGATGACTCCTTGCTGTCCCCAGTCCACCTGACTGTGCTGCTGCTCCAGTTTCAACTGTTCTGCCTTATTATTATTCGACCATGCTGGTCATTTATGAACATCTTGGTCATGTTCTGTTATAATCTCTACCCGGCACAGCCAGAAGAGGACTGGCCACCCCACATAGCCTGGTTCCTCTCTAGGTTTCTTCCTAGGTTTTGGCCTTTCTAGGGAGTTTTTCCTAGCCACCGTGCTTTTACACCTGCATTGTTTGCTGTTTGGGGTTTTAGGCTGGGTTTCTGTACAGCACTTTGAGATATCAGCTGATGTACGAAGGGCTATATAAATACATTTGATTTGATTTGATTTGATTTAGTTTCATGTTATCACATGTTGAAGCATACGTGAAATATGTGACATTTCACATCTGAAATCATGTGAAAACGTGTTTTAGGAACATATGAAGTGTTTTGAAATGTCACAAAATGTTCCAAAAACACATGTTCACATATGAAAAGCCACATCATCACATGACCGCTCCCCTCCTCCTCTTTCATCTGCTGTAATCCCTTTACGGTCCATGTAGTCTCTCTCTCTCTGAGAAAAGACTGAAGCTCAAGTCCTGTCCCAATGAACCACACTTGGCTGGCTCTGGAAGTTGACTGGTTTGTGAGGACACATATAGTTGACAGTTGTTTGATATGGACATTGAAAGGCAGTCAGCTCTGAGCAGAGATTCACGTTGTTGGTCTTGCGTTATGAAGAGAGGACATTGAGGGCGGTTGGACACTGTCTCAGAGGTGGTCTTAAGCTCTGTGGACGGGACAGTGGGATAGGCCGGAGAGTGTTTTTGGATGGGGTAGGAGCACCTCTGTTTTAGAGAAAGAAGAGGAGGAAGAGGAGAGGGGGTTGAGAGAGGACAGATCGGCAGCGGCCCCTCGTGTCTCGTGCCCTCCTCCACCCCCACTATTTATCTTCCCCTCCGTCTCGATCACTGCCTGACTGCCGTCCTTACTCTCTCCATCCTTTCCACTGCTTCCCGAAGGCGACGATGGTGGAACTAAATGCACTGAGGGAAACCGTTCCTCATTGTAGGACACTGGAGGCATGTTCTCCTGGTGTTGTATTTATCTCTGCAAAGAGTCAGACAGTGTTAATGTGTTTAAAATGAAATGTTGATTTAAAAAAAAAACTGTCTTAAATCAAGAGACCGTTGCACCTCATCTGACACCATGTGTGAGCCTGTGACTAAGGTCACCTCATACAATCCCCCATAAGGGAAAACCCCTCAACACTAAACCATTGCTGTGGTCAACGCTTCACAATGGAACAAATCAAATAGCGAGCAGATTGGAAACAACCTAGCTTTTATTAGCAGCGTGTTAGCCTAGACTCCCCCTCCTCTACTTGACACATTTATGTTAATTCAGCAATGTGGTGTAAGTCATGCCCACGCTATTAACGGTTCCTTGTACCTCGTCTTTGTGACAACATATGTACAGTAATAACAATCATGTTTCCATGGCACATGGTTTATGAACTGACACACAAAACAACACTGTATTCAAAACTTAAGTTTTTCGATTTAAATGATTATACATAATTCTTGCAACCAATAGAATGTTATGTATATGGGGGATACAAACCATGTTTTTTTTATGCATGATGGCTCACTGTTCGTTGTTGGCATATCCTGCCTATGTTTGCCCACTTTGCCAATGAAGTAATCATTCAAATAATTGGCAACATCAAATGGTTGTGATGAATAAGCCATCTGAGTCGATGAAAGTTGGAGTTGAATTTATCTTTCTGCCCATAATTTAATTTAAAGTAATCCAATGTGTTTTCCCACTCCATCATTATTTATACAGCATCATTGATCTTGGCTTCATAATAGTTTATTCTTCTTTCTGTTAAGTTTAGTCACATCATCTCTCAATTTGCAGTAAATCAGATGTGCAACCAAACTTATTAGCCACTCCTTTTTGCCCCATCTCTTTCAGCCACACAGCTTTTCAATTCGTCATCAATCCATGGAGCTTCAACAGTTCTAACAGTCAGTTTCTCAACAGGTGCCACGTTCATCAATAATTGCAAGAAGCCATTTCATAAATTCATCAAGTGCAGCGGCTGGATGCTCCTCATTAATCACATCAGACCAACTAATATTTGTAACATCATACACATAAGAGTCACAACAAAATATTTTGTATGATCTCTTCTACACTATTTTAGGCCACCTTTTGAAACTTTGGCTTTCCTGGCTATAGCCACTATATTGTGACCACTACATCCAATGGATCCGGACAAAGCTTTCGAACAAAGTGCTACACAATTAGTCAAAAAAATGTGATCAAAACATGTGGATTATCTTGATCCTGTAGTGCTTGTAAACACCCGTGGTAGGTTGATTAATAACCTGAACCAGACTACAGGCACTGGTTACAGTGAGAAGCTTCCTCTTGAGCAGACAGCTTGATGAAAGTCAGTCAATATTCAGGACCCCAAAGAAAGTAGAGCTCTCGGTTTACATCACATACAGTACCAAGCGTTTCAGACACATTATTTAGCTACTGACTGTTAACACTTGGTGGCCTACAAGAATAGGCTTTAGATGAGGCAGGTGACCCTGCAACCACAACACTTCAATAACACTTGACAGGAGACCTTCTAAGCGTTACAGGGATATGGCTCTGAATATATACAGCATAATCATTTCTGTCTCTTCTATAGATGTTATAAACCTTGTATTGCTACTACTGTATCATCCAAGGAAATCATCTAAATTAGTCTCAAAAATAGCTAATATATGAACGTTATCTGATGTTAGCAAGTTATTGTTTTCATGAACCTTATAAAATATGGGCTATTTTCATCCCTTTCCTGGGTAGCTTCTCAGACAGACATAATATGGAAAATAACAAACAAAGCAAGAGAGAAAAAAAACATTCAACAGTCCATTTAACCAGTTAACCACGTGCAACTGTGTGTGTCTGCTACAGGGTTGAAGCTACGAACCCATCCCTTCCAGGCTCAAGCGCTCTGGTAGCTTTCATGGACGGAATGTTATTTTCTCTTGAGGCACACAGCTTCCGGATAGTCCCTGTTGAGGAAGATGTACGTTCCTTTCAAGTTCTTGGCTCTTTCGAGAGCAGCTACCTTGCCCTTTAACCTCATGAACTTCACTACTATCTGCCTGGGCCTGTCACCTGGGCCGGTTTTTCAATCCTGTGTGCGCGCTCCACCTCATTCTTCCTGTGGTCCAGCTTCAGTTTCTCAGAGATAATTTTCATGACTTCATCCGGATCTCATGCGGAGATTCTGCAATTCCATCCACAACAATGTTGTTCTGCCTTGAATGTCCCTTGAGATAATCTGATTTCTCAGTCATTGTTATCATGGATTCACATACAGAACTGATGTCCTTCCTCAGTGACTTAAAGACTGCTGCCATCTTACCGTTTTCCCGTTTAAACTCATTGAGCTGACCCTGGGATAACTACAAACTCTTCTTCAGGTCCTGGACCTCTTTGGTCAGGTTGTCCATTCTTTTATTAGTTGACTCCACCAGTATTTGGACACAACACTTGAAGCTATTTTCTCATTGTTGTAACAACTGCTTGTAGAACTATTTGTTTGTTTAAAAGTTCCTTCACCTGTGATAGAGAGACACCACTGTCCTCGATGGTACTCCCACAGGCGTTTCTCTTTGTCATATAGCAACATTGGCTATGCTGTTGTTCCTCGCAATTCCAGACAGGGCAGGTCGCAGGGAAGATGGAAACAGCAACAAACGGCAAGGATCTATACAGTCACAAGCCCGGAACGATCCGCAGTCCCAGCCACAAGGGCTAACCACGTCACGGGCTGCCTTCAAGCCCTCAAGGAAACCCTGCTAGCTTGATAGGCACCTAACAGTGGCAGCTAGGCTAGCTGCTACACCAAGCAGCTCATCAGACCCTTGATCAGCAGGATGCCTGGACAGATACTATAGCAGTGGTCCCAGCAACTGTTGCCAACTGCGTCGCAGGATCCAAACTCAAAAAGGTAGCTCAGGGTTAAAGTTTGGGGAAGATAATTTTCACCATAAAAATGCACGTTTATAATAAAAGCATTACATGCATAATTGCATTTGCGGTCACTTTTGAGAAATAATGGTGTTTTCCCACTAATGGAACATTCACGCTTATAACCTACTGCTGTGTGCGCATTGCTGCACTCAACATTTTAAGCTAAACGTTCAGATCTGTTGCGTCAGCCTCATTGCAAACAAAAGGTTTTTTGATGCTAGTGGTTGTTTTAATTTGGGATCTATCGCATCATACAACTGTCCCAGACTGTGTTTGGAATATTTATTTATTGCACAGAATGTCAACTTTGGTACTATGGGATATAGTAGTGTTTACGAATCCCTTTTGGCCCGACAGTCTAGGGGGATGGTAATGCGACCCGTAACATAACTCATGCAAATTATTATTGTGACAAAGTAAAAGTGTGAACGAAATAACCACGACAACAGAAATCTACAGTCAAACTCTAGGTTTATTTATAAACACACGGTAATGGGGGGGGGGGGGGGGGGGGAAGCAGGAAAAGGGGCTGAGCTGGACCCAAGGAAAGAAACAATAAGTATTCAAAAACACCCCTAAGCTAGACTAGCCTACTTTAACAACAGCTAACTAACCAAAAATACAGTGGGTGGTCCGCCCAGTTCTAACTGGTGTATTTAACAAAGTTCACCTACGGGTAGTGTATGCCCATGGGCGACTTGTCTTGGTTTCCCCCTTTTCCCACCAGCAACAAACACCATAACCAATACTCACAGGTGATGACAAAGTGCTATGAGGTGCTTAAACAAAAGAGAGGTTAAGACACAAAGCGAGAGTGAAACAGAGACCTACAGACATGGCATTTACAGAGAGATTTAGCTATAGATTGAGCTCTAGATTGAGCTCTAGAACAAACAAATGATGGGGTTTTTAAACCATGGGGAAGGAACTGTGATAGGGTAGGAAATAGGAGGTGTGTCTTCTGATTGATGATTGATTGTTGACTGATTGGGGAGTGATGATTTTCACCTGTGAGGGGAGAAGGAGAGAAAAGAAACACACAGGATACACACACACACAGGATAACTGTATCCGTAACAGTAGATTGGCTAGTGCTTTTGCTGTTCGTTAGGCTTACTCCTCTTGTTGGCTGACGAAAAGTAAACGTGTACAGTTCTTCCAATATGCACCTCGGAATTGGATAAGGACATGCACAGTTGCGCCCCCAATGTGTCGGTCTTCACTTGTAACCTGAGAAAGACCAGATCACGTGATGGAGAGCCATGTGAGTGAGATGAGAGGTGTGAGTGAGATGAGAGGTGCTTCTGAGCGGGCAGTATTTAGGGAGAAGGGCTGCAAAAGGCATTGCTTTTTTTTAGGGTGCATTATAGCCACACAAAGGGATGCCTATCAAGTGCTTCTCAAAGTGTGAATGAGAGACTGACGAAGTGTGTACAGTCTGCGCAAAAAACAACAAATCAGAGCTCATGCCTTTCAAGCAACTTTTTCAAATCATTAGGTCTCATCATGCAGCCTTACAATGTATTAAACATCTAAACATTTAGCCCAATGTTCGTAAAACAAATATAGTTACATTAATAACTCTAAATTAAGCATATTGGAGTACTGATTTCTTTGTTACCCTCTCAACACAGAATAGTGTGCGCACTTCCTCAAATGGTTTGGAGAAAATGTCCTTTATTTTATTCATCTTTTTTTAAATTGTATTTTTCATACTATAAAATAATGCCACAGAATTCTAAGCAAATCTTGTCTGCTAAATTAACTAGTGTATCCCACAGCCATATGGCATAGCCACATCAGGTCCAAAGGACAACTCTGTGTATGCTATTCTGTTCTTCTGAAATAGACCACATTTTCTTCATATCATGTTTCTTTACACCTGTCTAAAATAAACAATGGATTGACTGAAGGTGTAGGCTATATTACATGGATTTATTAGACTTTTTCAAATGAAAATGTTAAAGGTCTGCATCAGTGGCTTGTGTGGAAGCCAGGAGATGCTAAATGTGCTTATGTTAATTAACGGTCAATTACCATGAGCCCGACAGATATTTTCTTGACAATCACCGACAGACGCAATTTTGTGACTGCAACAGCCCTTGTCATGAACAGTGCTTGTGCCCATAGAAATGCTGGAAGGGGGGGCCCTGAGTGAAAACGTTTGGGAACCCCTGCATTAGAGAGACAAAGAAGAGGGGTTTGTTTTAAAGGTGCAATATGCAGGAATCACTTTGCCATTTCTGGTTGCCAAAATTTGAATAGATCGCCTCTTTTCAGTTAATGTGATAAAACAAAACAGTCATTGTGTAAACCGCTGTGAAATATATTTTCCATAACATAAGTTGTATTTTCAGCTGTTTAAAACTGGTGTACAAAACCAAAAGTTTTTAATAATAAATAAGACGCAAAAACTAAACTTAAGAACGGGAACAATAGACCTAGCGCACATTGAACCGATCTACTGCTTCTTAGACTTGCTGTCAATGAGAATGACAGATCTGTAACTCACATTTCTATATGAATGTTTTCAGGTCAGCCAAAAAAAAAAAAAAAAACTCTTTGTAGCTACAGCTTTAACCAAACAAGAGAGAAGCAGATGGCGGGGGATGCAGCTGTCTGTTAAACACTCTGCCCTTTCTGTCTTTGTGACCACAGCACAACCACAGGCACATGTATCACAGTGGTGGCGTGTGTGACACAACAGAGGGGAGGCATATGCGACACCTGCAGCTCTTTCCTGTATTGTGTCTCCACTGTGAGCCTCACGTTAACATTTTACCAAGGCCTAAGCTAAGGTTTATGATGTGACTATGAGTTACCCAACACTTTTCAGACAGTGTTACTTTGTCCCAAATCCCTGCTGATTGAGTAACCTGCTATCTAGGGAGTTTTGCCTAGCCACTGCGCTTCTGCATCAGCATGTCTTGCTCTTTGGGGATTTTAGGCGAGGTATCTGTAAAGCACTTTGTGACAACTGCGGATGTAAAAAGTGCTTTATAAAATACATTTGATTGATTGAAGCCAGGGCTAGAATATCTGTATCAGTCTATAACTTAACAGTATTTCTGGAAGAGGTCGTTTCAGACAGATTAATCCAGTGTGAACCAGTAGGGCTGTACAGAGCTCAGACAGCATCACAAGAAGACACAAAACCACTGAGACCTCTTTCTGTGAAGAGAGATAGAGAGTCAGGGCACAAAGACCACTAACATGGATTCATGTGTGTACACCCATGCGCACAAACACGTGCCTGCGGTGTCCTTAGAAGTAGTGAAGCTACAGTGTGGGTGGCTGTAGGAGTTCCTGCCGAGTCTCTCTGGGCCGCCTAAGATCCTTACAGTACTCTCTGCTGGGAGTCTTACCCTTCAGAGACACCTTGTCCACAAAGTACTGGACACAACAGATACCATCAAAACCATGCCAGGTTTTTTCTGCATAGAAAAGTATTGGGCGGGAAAAACCGTAAAATAAATTTAAAAAATATATATTTTGTAAATATTTTTCAGGATGGAAAAACGTAGGATGGAATATGTATATAGTGCCTTGCGAAAGTATTCGGCCCCTTGAACTTAGCGACCTTTTGCCACATTTCAGGGTTCAAACATAAAGATATAAAACTGTATTTTTTGTGAAGAATCAACAAGTGGGACACAATCATGAAGTGGAACGACATTTATTGGATATTTCAAACTTTTTTTACAAATCAAAAACTGAAAAATTGGGCGTGCAAAATTATTCAGCCCCCTTAAGTTAATACTTTGTAGCGCCACCTTTTGCTGCGATTACAGCTGTAAGTCGCTTGGGGTATGTCTCTATCAGTTTTGCACATCGAGAGTGAATTTTTTTCCCCATTCCTCCTTGCAAAACAGCTCGAGCTCAGTGAGGTTGGATGGAGAGCATTTGTGAACAGCAGTTTTCAGTACTTTCCACAGATTCTCGATTGGATTCAGGTCTGGACTTTGACTTGGCCATTCTAACACCTGGATATGTTTATTTTTGAACCATTCCATTGTAGATTTTGCTTTATGTTTTGGATCATTGTCTTGTTGGAAGACAAATCTCCGTCCCAGTCTCAGGTCTTTTGCAGACTCCATCAGGTTTTCTTCCAGAATGGTCCTGTATTTGGCTCCATCCATCTTCCCATCAATTTTAACCATCTTCCCTGTCCCTGCTGAAGAAAAGAAGGCCCAAACCATGACGCTGCCACCACCATGTTTGACAGTGGGGATGGTGTGTTCAGGGTGATGAGCTGTGTTGCTTTTACGCCAAACATAACGTTTTGCATTGTTGCCAAATAGTTCAATTTTGGTTTCATCTGACCAGAGCACCTTCTTCCACATGTTTGGTGTGTCTCCCAGGTGGCTCGTGGCAAACTTTAAACGACACTTTTTATGGATATCTTTAAGAAATGGCTTTCTCTTGCCACTCTTCCATAAAGGCCAGATTTGTGCAATATACGACTGATTGTTGTCCTATGGACAGAGTCTCCCACCTCAGCTGTAGATCTCTGCAGTTCATCCAGAGTGATCATGGGCCTCTTGGCTGCATCTCTGATCAGTCTTCTCCTTGTATGAGCTGAAAGTTTAGAGGGACGGCCAGGTCTTGGTAGATTTGCAGTGGTCTGATACTCCTTCCATTTCAATATTATCGCTTGCACAGTGCTCCTTGGGATGTTTAAAGCTTGGGAAATCTTTTTGTATCCAAATCCGGCTTTAAACTTCTTCACAACAGTATCTCGGACCTGCCTGGTGTGTTCCTTGTTCTTCATGATGCTCTCTGCGCTTTTAAACGGACCTCTGAGACTATCACAGTGCAGGTGCAGTTATACGGAGACTTGATTACACACAGGTGGATTGTATTTATCATTAGTAATTTAGGTCAACATTGGATCATTCAGAGATCCTCACTGAACTTCTGGAGAGAGTTTGCTACACTGAAAGTAAAGGGGCTGAATAATTTTGCACGCCCAATTTTTCAGTTTTTGATTTGTTAAAAAAGTTTGAAATATCCAATAAATGTCATTCCACTTCATGATTGTGTCCCACTTGTTGATTCTTCACAAAAAAAATACCGTTTTATATCTTTATGTTTGAAGCCTGAAATGTGGCAAAAGGTCGCAAAGTTCAAGGGGGCCGAATACTTTTGCAAGGCACTGTATATATTTGTATTACAATCGCAAAAATAACAGTCAGGGACAATCTAAAATTGAAGAAGTATGCATTCAGGAATATTTGTGTTATTGCATGAGACCCCCATTGATTTTATTATAATGTTTGATACATTCAGATACAGTAGCATAAGCCATGGCCCAATGTGTAGAACTGCAGGAAATGTGCTTTAAAACTGCTAAATGTTCTCTTAGCCTCGTGGCAAAACATGTAGAATTGCAGCAAATTAGCTTTAAAACAGCTAAATTGTATCACTGTGACCAACAGCTAGGCCTCTACATTGTTTAAATCAGCAACCACATTATTGGCCACGCCAACCACCTAAGTCCCATTTTGATCCAGAAAAATCCCTGCATGCATCATGCTTGAATGCACTGAAGAGACATTTAGCAATGAAAAACATTTAATGCATTAATAAGCACATCTGATGATTTAGTAAGTGCTTTATAATGAGTTTGAATGTGTCACTCAATTTCAAATAGACCCATATGGCACAGGTTTTGGGTCTTCAAAGGTTTGGACCATCATAAAGAAGTTTAAGTGTACGTATCATGCTCTTCCTGTCCTTACTGTTGTCTGATGTGGAGTTTGTAGCTGAACCTGTCGTAGACATCTCGTTGGCCATCCACAGGAGGCCTCAGGTCCACACAGAGTGCTGTCACAGGCTCTCACTCACCAAGGGTAGATCCAGGTGGGCTACAGGAAACACAGAGGGACAAACAAGCTTAGTGACTGCTGTGCAACCAGGCTTTTATTTTTTTAAAGGCCCACTATGAGGTTGGCATATTACTGCGAAATTGCCAAAATCACGATAATGCCACTTTAGTGTTAAACCCGTTTGAAAAGACCGGCTGAAATTTTAGCCTGTTTTGGTAGGATGTAGTTTTGGCCTGACTGGTGACATCACCAGGCGGTAAATTAGTTAATAGAACAGTAAGGAAGCGTTCCAAACCTCTGCCAATAACAGCTGGTTTCCCGTTTTCCCTCTCCACTCAGAACACTCCCAGACAGTCTTTAAAAAATTATCTGGAAGCTATTTGTTTCTTGTTGACCATTTTAATTGAAAACAATCACTATAAAAAGGTACTTAATCGTTACTCAGAAATGATTTGATAGCAAGACAAAAACGACTGTATTGGACTTTAAGGTTGAGTAAGTAAGAATTGTCCACAAACGTACCGACATTTATATGATATGTAAATAGTTTATGATTAGTAAACACCATAGTGTAGTTATTTTGTTGGATACTTCTCCCTATTAGCTGAAAGCATATATTTTTTAGAGATATTTTTTGCTATCAGGCTAGCTGTTGGGTCCGAAACAGATTCCTAAATCATGGTAATTTGTTGTGCAATGTAGAGTCCTCCCTCCGAGGCACGCGTTGCTAGGCAAATCAAATCAAATTTATTTATATAGCCCTTCGTACATCAGCTGATATCTCAAAGTGCTGTACAGAAACCCAGCCTAAAACCCCAAACAGCAAACAATGCAGGTGTAAAAGCACGGTGGCTAGGAAAAACTCCCTAGAAAGGCCAAAACCTAGGAAGAAACCTAGAGAGGAACCAGGCTATGTGGGGTGGCCAGTCCTCTTCTGGCTGTGCCGGTTAGAGATTATAACAGAACATGACCAAGATGTTCAAATGTTCATAAATGACCAGCATGGTCGAATAATAATAAGGCAGAACAGTTGAAACTGGAGCAGCAGCACAGTCAGGTGGACTGGGGACAGCAAGGAGTCATCATGTCAGGTAGTCCTGGGGCACGGTCCTAGGGCTCAGGTCCTCCGAGAGAGAGAAAGAGAGAATTAGAGAGACTCCTCTGTGGAGCAACACTCCTCTGTGGATAAAGCCCAGTGTGAGAAACGTGCTAACAAACATTTCTGCAATGAAACTAAATAAATACTGCACTCTGACCCAGAACATATTTGCTAGATTCATTAGTGTTGTTAGACAAAGCAAGGAAAGTGAACTTCAATACGCGATGTAGCCTAGTTTTATTGGAATTTGCAACTGTTGTTTTAGTGCTAGGTTCTGACAACACAACTCCAAAGGGACCAGATGTTTTTAAAAAAGTGCAATTTGAACACAACTTTAACCCTGAGGAAATGCTGATACTCATTGTAGTTGATGAGTTTAAAGCCATCTTGGTGGGTCAGGCGTGAGATGTGGTTCCCCAACACAGCGAACACCTGGCTGTGGTAGGTGGGGTTTCGGTCAGAGAAACTCTTTGGTCAGGCTACACACCAGAGGGGACTGCACATGCTCACAACCAGCCACCTCTTCCCAAGTCTGTCCGACCCTTCCCCTTCTGTACAGGAGGGACAAAACATAGGGACTAAGAGAGAGAGAGGGAAAGAGCAGTTGAAGACTAGCTGAAGTGTTTTGAACTTCAGTTACCTTTAACTAATCTGCTGCTTTGTTGGCTAAATATTACAGTAACTATGGGTATGTATCATTGCCCTTAAATGCAGGAAGACACTCCCAGTCCTGTTCTGACAAGTCTCTTCATCTACGTGGTGTAATTACAGCAATGAATCTCCCAAGAGTAAACGCCCCAAGGGAAGGCTGTTGCTTGTTGATTTAGATATTTAGGGATTAGGGAGTGAGACAGATACTCATACAGATCACAGAATGACACTCACACCCACAAGCAAACACATACCTGTCAGAGCAAACCATCACGAGGTAGTACACACCCCTGGATACCACGTCAGGATATGGACAAAATGGCTGGAGGAGAGAGTCACATTGACTGGAGCTGGCAGTTCACACATTGCTGAGAGAGACAATTATATTAGTATATTTCAACTCAGAAATAAGGTAATGGCTAAAATGAAGCAGCAGGCCTTGTGGAAAATACAGTGCATTCGGACCCCTTGACTTTTCCCACAAGGCCTACTGCTTCATTGTAGTCATTAATGTATTTCTGAGGTAAAATAAGTTAATATAAAATTATGTCCCTCTCAGCAATGTGTGAACTGCCTGCTCCAGTCAATGTGACTTTTTTAGTCTTTCTAAAATTGATAAAATTGTTGTTTTTTCTCATCTACACAACATATCCAAAAATAAAAAAGCAAAAACAGTATTTTTTTGCAAGGTATTAAAATAAACATATATTACATTTGCATAAGTATTCAGACCCTTTACTCAGTACTTTGTTGAAGCACCTTTGGCAGCAATTACCTCAAGTCTCCTTGGGTATGACTCTACAAGCTTGGCAAGCCTGTATTTGGGGAGTTTCTCCCATTCTTCTCTGCTGATCCTCTCAAGCTCTGTCAGGTTGGATGGGGAGCGTTGCTGCACTGCTATCTTCAGAGACTTGTCCCAAAGTCACATTTAAGAAGGAAGGATGGAGGCCACTGTGTTCTTGGGGACCTTGCAGATATTTTTTAGCACCCTTGCCCAAATCTGTGCCTCGACACAATCCTGTCTCGGAACTCTACGAACAATTCCTTTGACCTCATTGCTTGGTTTTTGCTCTGTCAACTGTTGGATCTTATATAGACAGGTGTGTGCCTTTCCAAATCATGTCCAATCACTTGAATTTATCACAGGTGGACTCCAATCAAGGCGGATCAATGGAAACAGGATGCACCTGGCCTCAATTTCGAGTCTCATAGCAGAGGGTCTGAATACATATGTAAATAAGGTATTTCTGTTTTAAAAAATGATACATTTGCTAAAAATACAAAAAAACTGTTCTTGCTTTGTCATTATGGGGTATGGTGTGTAGATTGATGAGGATTTGTATTTATTTAATACATTTTAGAATAAGGCTGTAACTTAACAAAATGTGGACAAAGTCAAGGGGTTTGAATACTTTCCGAATGCACCATATCTCTGACCGACAGTTCCTATCTGTATTCCCAGTCATGTGAAATCCTTAGATTAGGGCCTAATGAATTTATTTAAATTGACAGATTTTTCTTATATGAACTGTAACGTAGTAAAATCTTAGAAATTGTTGCATGTTGCATTTATATTCTTGTTCTGTGTACATGTGAAACAGTATGTAAACATTATTTAAGTGATTATGTACATAGTGCAGCAGTCTCTAAGGTGCAGGGTTGAGTACCAGGTGTTGCCGGCTAGTAACAGTGTCTAAAGTTAAGAGAATGGTACTGGGCGGAGGCCGTCTATTGGTGACTATTTAACAGTCTGATGGCTTGGAGAAAGGTGTTTTTCAGTCTCTCGTTCGCAGCTTTAATGCACCTGTACTGTCTCCGCCTTCTAGATGGTAGTGGGGTGAACAGGCCGTAGCTTGGAGGAATGAGGTCCTTGACTATCTTCTTGGTCTTCCTGTGACACCAGGTGCTGTAGATGTCCTGGAGAGCAGGCACATATACAGTATAGTTACAGTTCATGAGTGTGTGATATGGGGGTTGTTTTATTTTGACATTACAAAGAAAATCTTTTATAAACTATGGCATGTTGCACTGAGCCTTACTGTTGGTAAATCACATCAGCGTCCGATTTTCGGCTGTTGCAGATGCACCTCCCCAGACGTCACTCCTTGACTTTAATCTACAGTCGGTTGCTTTCGCCTTACTACTACAAACGTGCCCTGTATGTACAAATGAATGGGATATTTGAGTCTCTCTCTCCCCAATTGATGTTAAAATGTACACACATGGGCAAGGGGTCGGGCACCGCAAGTTATAAGACCAGGCTTTTTCGTTGTTCTCTCTCTTTTCTTTTCCTGACAATATGGTACGGTTACATAAGAAAGAAGGTTACTTAAGATTACTTAACATTAGCCACCTAGCTAATACTGGCGTTAGCCACCTAGAAAACATTAGCCACAACAAATTGGAATTCACAACATAGCATACTTTTTCCAAATTCGTAACATATTGTACGAATTGCAATTCGTAACATATCATAGGAATTGCAATTTGTAACATATCATACAAAATGGATGATGGCCATCCACAAATTAATATATACCATATGAAATGTAACATATCATACTAATAGGAGTGCCCAAGATTTACATTTATTATGTTACGTCTACCCCTGAGTCCAGGTTGACAGTGTCATACCCTTTACTTTTTTTTCGGTTCACCACCGAGATTTTTATACCTATTCAACGTGTGGAACCACAATAACCAGCATGTTGTTGAAATGCGGCCCATTGGACCCCTATATATGAATGGACAAAACCATCGATCACATGACACCATTCATTCATTCGATGTGTTTGTCCATTCATATACACACACATATGTATGTGGACACCCCTTCAAATTAGTGGATTCGGCTCTCTTAGCCAAACCCATTGCTAACAGGCATTTAAAATTGAGCACACAGCCATGCAATCTCCATAGACAAACATTGTCAGTAGAATGGCCTTACTGAAGAGCTCAGTGACTTTCAATGTGGCACCGTCATAGGATGCCACCTTTCCAACAAGTCAGTTCGTCAAATTTCTGCCCTGCTAGAGCTGCCCCGGGCAACTGTAAGTGCTGTTATTGTGAAGTGCAAACGTCTAGGAACAACAACAGCTCAGCCGCAAAGTGGTAGGCCACACAAGCTCACTGAACGCTGAGTGCTGAAGTGTGTAAAAATGGCCTTTCCTCGGTTGCAACACTCACTACAGAGTTCCAAACTGCCTCTGGAAGCAACAATGAAGTGGGTTTCCATTGCCGAGTAGCTGCACACAAGCCTAAGATCACCATGTACAATGCCAAGCCTTGACTGGAGTGGTGCAAAGCTTGCTGTCATTGGACTCTGGAGCAGTGGAAACGCCTTCTCTGGAGTGATGAATCACGCTTCACCATCTGGAATTCCGACGAACAAATCTAGGTTCGGAGGATGCCAGGAGAACGCTACCTGCCCAATACATAGTGCAAACTGTAAAGTTAAGTGGAGGAGGAATAATGGTCTGTGGCTGTTTTTCATGGTTCGGGATAGGCCCCTTAGTTCCAGTGAGGGGATATCTTAATGCCATAGCATACAATGACATTCTAGACGATTCTGTGCTTCCAAATTTGTGGCAACAGTATGGTGAAGGCCCTTTCCTTTTCAGCATGACAATATCCCTGTGCACAAAACGAGGTCCATTCAGAAATCGTTTGTCGAGATTGGTGTGGATGAATTTGACTGGCCTGCACAGAACCCCTGACCTCAATCCAATTGAACACCTTTTGGAGGAATTGGAATGCCGACTGCGAGCCGGGCCTAATCACCAAACATCAGTGCCTGACCTCACTAAGTCATCGCAGCAATGTTTGAATAACTAGTGGAAAGCCTTCCCAGAAGAGTGGAGGCTGTTATAGCAGCAAAGGGGGGGACCAACTCCATATTAATGCACATGATTTTGGAATGAGATGTTCGACAAGCAGGTGTCCACATACTTTTGGTCTTGTAGTGTATACAATCATTGGGGAAGAGTCAATAGCGCATTGATGCCAAATTAAGTCGGTTAAGATGGCGTAACAATTTGATCTGAGCTCTCGTGAAATTGCACTTACATTACAATAAATAAAACCGACATACAAAAACAAGTGCATGGCATTTTATGGAAATTATTATTTTACATAGACATTCACATCCTCAACAGAAGGCAATAATTGGAAAGGAATGTAGGCCTATGTGAGACATGATATCCAACCAAGTGGAATATCTGTGCAGTTATCGGCTAAGGAACACTATTACACAGAGCCACACACACAATAATCAATGTCCCATGTACCCTGAGAAGTCTTCCTCTTCCTCTTCCTCTTCTGTCTCATTGTCAGCCTGCACAGTGCCGGTGTGCGTTACAAGGTAGCCAGAGTGTGTCTCTGTGCTGCTGTCAGCATGTCTATTTGAATATTCAGAGTATATCCATGTGCAGACTGTCTTTGGCAGTGTCAGTACTAGGCCTGTATCCTCCGGTATCTCACTCTGAGATCTCATGCTGCCCGGTCGTAAGTTCCTCTGTAAGGAGTCGATGGGAAGTTGAGGCTTCTGCTCCCGTTTCGAAAATTCTAACAGAAAGTCTGTCTTCTCTTCACACTCGCCCTCCTCTTCCCTCTTTAATGTCCCCAGAGTCACAGAGAACAGATTGACATTACCAGAGGTCTCCTTCTCCTCCACCTCTCTTTCTTTCTCTTTCTCCTCCTCCTCCTCTCCACCCAACCCTCCAAGTCCCAAAGGTCTGGGTCGGTCTCCGTCAAAGCTGGAAATGACCCTCGCCTGTTCACCTGTGACCTCTCCCTGAGCCTGACATCCTAGCACCATCACACCCACAGGGGCTTCCCTTTCCTCCTCAGCAGCAGCTACCTCAGAACTCAATCCCATAGAATGCCCTGCTGTGTCAAGGAGGGCTACGTTGGCCCCTGATGCATCCTGGGACTGTGTGGTGCTGGAGCTGCTGTCAGAGGAGAGCCCCGCAGCGCGGTCCATGTAGCCGTCGTTTCCCCCCTCTTCCTCTTCATCATCCTCCTCCTCCTCCTCCTCCTCCCTGCTTGGTTAGAGTTCTCTCTGTCATGGTGTGTTTTTGATCTGCGGGCCTTCCCTTGTTCCTCTGTCGCAGAAGATATAGAGACCAAGTCAGGGATTGTCCGCTCTGGGATGAGGAAGTGGCCCTCCACCAGGGCAGTCTGCATGGGGGGGAGAAGAGAGAGGCTGTGTTAAACACAGAAAGGTACAGTGAAGTCAATTCCTGAATCTTATGGCTATAGATGTTGTGTGTACACCCCTTTATGTGGACTACATGGGTGACTGAGTTCCTCTTACACTATTTTCCTACAGGAATTGGCATTGGCTTTGTATTTGCATTGTGGCTTTGCATTTCTCAAGCTCCACAAATTCACATCCTAGATCCACAGATCCACAGATCAACATTGAAACAATGACAAAGAGGGAGATTGTGAGGTGTAGTTAGTTACAGATGTAGCCATTTCTCACCAGTCCTCTGGGTTGATGAGTCTTCAGCTTGCACAGGAACCCCGTGTAGAACAGGCCAAACGTGAGAACCATCAGACCTACCCCACTCACAATGAGGACAACAGACACTCCAGCTACAACAGCAGGGACTGAGAGAGAGAGAGAGAGAATCATGATCAAATTGGGGCTCTGCGCAATTGGGATGAAACATTGACTTAAACTATAGACAATATTCACCTCTGTTGGGCTCCAGAACGCTGGTGTAAGCACATTTCCACCCAGAGGACCGTGTGTTGAGGTTGGTGATGATCCTTGTGTACACCCTCACACAGTACACCATACCCACCTCCAAGTTCTCCAGCATGTAAGCTAAATGAGTTGTTTGGGTCATTTGGGGCTGGAAATGAACATGAATGAAGAGTAATAATTCACAATGAAACGGTCCTCTGTAGTTCACATCATAAAAAGAGTACAATTTGATACTGCAATGAAGACAAGGAAAGAATAGGCCTAGTTGTTGTTGTTTTTTTTTACCTTTGTCTCTCCTGCTCTCTTCCAGTAGATGTCAAAAGATAATGATTTCCCATAGACCTTTTTAATAGTTTCTATCTCAAGCAGTGTGATGTTGATTTCCAGGCAGTTGCCACATCCATCCAAAGACAGTATTGGAGAGCCAATAACAGCTAAGTAAGATATAATGGTACTGTAGCATCATTTCACACACAGATTAAACAATTTACAAAAACATTACATCAGACACGTTCACACACAAATACATGCATAGATTGTGTAATTTAATGTCGACCTGGATAATGTAAATAATTGCACTCACACAAACACCTATTCGAAATCTCTAGCAAAGAAATATCTTAACATTCCTACTGGCAAGACAAAATGGAGAGCAGACATACTCTGTGTGAAGGGGGTGAAGGTGGTCTCGACCACGGGCGACTCTGAGAGGTTGTGGAAGGCCGAAACACAGAATGTATACTCTTCTTTGGGGAACTTTAGATCCAGCCTATGACTTGTCACATTGGTTTGATGTGGAACTTGCTGCCTGTGGTTTCCTCTGTTGAGACAGAAACAAGGAGGGTCATTTGTGTGTGGTGCCGAATATTAGCAAATAAAACAAAGAGCAGGCGAGTTGAATAACTTCATTAACAAAAAGTATGTTTGGTTCAATTCCAAATGATTCAAAAGTTTAATTTGTGTGGTCTTCAAACCTCAACAATATCTCATTCGCAGTGTTGTCAGACAGAATTGTATACCCATATCACTCAATAGTTTTCCCTGTTCCATAATGAGTATTTACAGTGGGGCAAAAACGTATTTAGTCAGCCACCAATTGCGCAAGTTCTCCCACTTAAAAAGATGAGAGAGGCCTATAATTTTCATCATAGGTACACTTCAACTATAACAGACCAAATGAGAAAAAAAATCCAGAAAATCATTGTAGGATTTTTTATGAATTTATTTGCAAATTATGGTGGAAAATAAGTATTTGGTCAATAACAACATTTTATCTCAATACTTTGTTATATACCCTTTGTTGGCAATGACAGAGGGCAAACGTTTTCTGTAAGTCTTCACAAGGTTCACACACTCTAGAGCAGTGATGTTTTGGGGCTGTTGCTGGGCAACACGGACTTTCAACTCCCTCCAAAGATTTTCTATGGGGTTGAGATCTGGAGACTGGCTAGGCCACTCCAGGACCTTGAAATGCTTCTTACGAAGCCACTCCTTCGTTGCCCGGGCAGTGTGTTTGGGATCATTGTCATGCTGAAAGACCCAGCCACGTTTAATCTTCAATGCCCTTGCTGATGGAAGGAGGTTTTCACTCAAAATCTCACGATACATGGCCCCATTCATTCTTTCCTTTACACGGATCAGTCGTCCTCGTCCCTTTGCAGAAAAACAGCCCCAAAGCATGATGTTTCCACCCCCATGCTTCACAGTAGGTATGGTGTTCTTTGGATGCACCTCAGCATTCTTTGTCCTCCAAACACGACGAGTTGAGTTTTTACCAAAAAGTTATATTTTGGTTTCATCTGACCATATGACATTCTCCCAATCTTCTTCTGGATCATCCAAATGCTCTCTAGCAAACTTCAGACGGGCCTGGACATGTACTGGCTTAAGCAGGGGGACACGTCTGGCACTGCAGGATTTGAGTCCCTGGCGGCGTAGTGTGTTACTGATGGTAGGCTTTGTTACTTTGGTCCCAGCTCTCTGCAGGTCATTCACTAGGTCCCCCCGTGTGGTTCTGGGATTTTTGCTCACCGTTCTTGTGATCATTTTGACCCCACGGGGTGAGATCATGCGTGGAGCCCCAGATCGAGGGAGATTATCAGTGGTCTTGTATGTCTTCCATTTCCTAATAATTGCTCCCACAGTTGATTTCTTCAAACCAAGCTGCACACCTATTGCAGATTCAGTCTTCCCAGCCTGGTGCAGGTCTACATTTTTGTTTCTGGTGTCCTTTGACAGCTCTTTGGTCTTGGCCATAGTGGAGTTTGGAGTTTGACTGTTTGAGGTTGTCGACAGGTGTCTTTTATACTGATAACAAGTTCAAACAGGTGCCATTAATACAGGTAACGAGTGGAGGACAGAGGAGCCTCTTAAAGTAGAAGTTACAGGTCTGTGAGAGCCAGAAATCTTGTTTGTTTGTAGGTGACCAAATACTTATTTTCCACCATAATTTGCAAATAAATTCATAAAAAATCCTACAATGTGATTTTCTGGATTTTTTTTCTCATTTTGTCTGTCATAGTTGAAGTGTACCTATGATGAACATTACAGGCCTCTCTCATCTTTTTAAGTGGAAGAACTTTCAGAATTGGTGGCTGACTAAATACTTTTTTTGCCCCGCTGTATCTGTAGTTCAAACAAAACAAAGCTGTGTTTTCAGTGAGCTCATCTGTAAGACTTGTTGCATCCTCACCAGACCCCTAGCAGAAGAGAAAGTGGTTGATTCTATTGAATTTCTTTGAAATTCACAGCCTTTTTAAAGTGGTAACACCTGCATAACAGTCTCTAGAGCAGATACTATGAGGGTGGAAACAATGACCACGATGACACAAAGCTGTATCTACGGTCAAGTGAAAGCAATACTTGAGAAAAAAACATTTCACACTGCAATCAAATCTTCCAGCCACAACACACTTGGTAAGACAGGCAAATTATGCTGAATGGGCTAATGTTGGTTAAAGGTAAAGGTTATAGCTTATGTCCAAAGCAAACACTTTTCTCCACAAGTGAAACCCAAAATGCTCTGACTGAAGTTTGAACTTTCCAATGACTGTCACTCTGAAAAGCAATGATTTACTACTGTAATTATAGTGTTATTACATCTAACCTCTGAGACAATCCACAACCCAGTCATATCAAGTGTGTCATGGGAATCCGATCAACATCATTTGTCTAAAGTTCAATAACGTAACCACAATGCAGTAGTTGAATTATCCAACAAGATTAACACAGACAAAATCATGACGATAGGTGACACTATACTCCGTTTGAATTCAAAGTAACTGTCCAGTGTTTCCACCACTGCTAAATGCATATAGGCAAAAGCACTGGGTTTGGGCATACCTCAACAACAGAATGGTGTGGGAATAAACCGTCATTAAAAATATTGTGACAACCTGCGGATGATCTTGTACACGGTCCCAGGAGGTGTGCCTGGACCGGCGCTCCAGCGTAGAACATGGTGGAAGTTGAGGGACTCTATGGAAACATTGACTGGAGCAGGGAGGGAGCACAGGGCTGAAAGGAAGAAGGTAATACAGTGAGGGCCATTACCATCAAACTCATAAAGATAACATACAGTTTATGGTACCACTATACTGCCCACAGACACAGACTGTTTGTGGGTGGGTATATATATGTGAGAGCAAATGTTCACAGTGTCTTATCCGAGGCCAGGTAGGCAGGTGCAGTAAATACATAACTTGCTGATGGTATCTGGCAGTAAAACTGGAATGCTATATTGAACCGGTTTTCTTTTTGTTATTATTTTTTACCCCTTTTTCTCCCCAATTTCGTGATATCCAATTGGTAGTTACAATCTTGTCCCAACGCCGCAACTCTCGTATGGACTCGGCAGATCGAAGGTCGAGAGCCATGCGTCCCCGAAACACGACCCTGCCAAGCCGCACTGCTTCTTGACACACTGCTCGTTTAACCCGGAAGCCAGCTGCACCAATGTGTCAGAGGAAACACAGTACAACTGGCGACCGTGTCAGTGTGCATGCGCCCGGCGCACCACAGGAGTTGCTGGGACAAGGACATGCCGGCCAAACCCTCCCCTAACCCGGCTGGGCCAATTGTACACCGCCTCGCGGCCAGCTGCGACACAGCCCGGGATCGAAGCCGGATCTGTAGTGACGCCTCAAACACTGCAGTGCCTTACACGGAACACAAACCAGCTGCGTGCGTGCGCCATCGTGCAGAAATGCATTTTGTCCCCCTACACCAAACGCGATCCTGACACGCAGGTTGAAATATCAAAAACTCTCAACCAATGACATTCATTTGGGGAAAGGCAGAAAAGCATTAGCTTGCAGCTCGCTAATTTGTCCTGGGATATAAACATTGGGTTGTTATTTTACCTGAAATGCACAAGGTCCTCAACTCCGACAATTAATCCACACATAAAAACAGTCAACCGAACCGTTTCTAGTCATCACTCCTCCTTCCAGGATTTTTCATGTTTAACTTATATGGTGATTGGCATCTAAACTTTCATAGTATTACCACGACAAACAGCAACAGTTCGTCTTTCAATCACCCATGTGGGTATAACCAATGAGGAGATGGCACGTGGGTACCTGCTTCTATAAACCAATGAGGAGATGGGAGAGGCAGGACTTGCAGCGCGATCTGCATCAGAAATAGGAATGACTTCTATTTTAGCCCTTGGCAATGCAGACGCTCGTTGACGTGTGAGAGCAGTGTGGGTGCAATAATTGAATAATATAGATTCCTACATGTATTTTTCAAAGCTTGCACACGTGACACGAGCGTTGTAGTCAGGGTATTACACCACTGCGCCACTAAAATATTTTATTTTCCAGTTCAGTACAAAAACAGCTGCCAGAAATATAAGGTGGAATATTTAAGCTATAAGGCCCGAGGGGGTGTGGTATATGGCCAATATTCCATGGCTAAGGGCTGCTCTTAGGCACGACGCAACGCCTGCATACAGCCCTTAGCCATGGTATATTGTCCATATATCACAAACCCCTGAGGTGCCTTATTGCTATTATAAACTATTACAACAACGTAATTAGAGCAGTAAAAATTAAAATGTAAAAATGTTGTCATACTCGTGTTATATGGTCTGATGTGCCATGGCTGTCAGCCAATCAGCATTCAGGGATCGAACCACCCAGATCATAATGCTTATTATAAACTGGGTGGTTTGAGTTCTGATATACCATATCTTTCAGCCAATCAGCATTCAGACCGTATACCATGGGTATGATAAAACATTTATTTTTACTGCTCTAATTACATTGGCAACCAGTTCATAATAGCAATAATGCACATTTACATTTACATTTAAGTCATTTAGCAGACACTCTTATCCAGAGCGACTTACAAATTGGTGCGTTCACCTTAAGACATCCAGTGGAACAGCCACTTTACAATAGTGCATCTAAATCTTTTTAAGGGGGGTGAGAAGGATTACTTTATCCTATCCCAGGTATTCCTGAAAGAGGTGGGGTTTCAGGTGTCTCCGGAAGGTGGTGATTGACTCCGCTGTCCTGGCGTCGTGAGGGAGTTTGTTCCACCATTGGGGGGCCAGAGCAGCGAACAGTTTTGACTGGGCTGCGCGGGAACTGTACTTCCTCAGTGGTAGGGAGGCGAGCAGGCCAGAGGTGGATGAACGCAGTGCCCTTGTTTGGGTGTAGGGCCTGATCAGAGCCTGGAGGTACTGAGGTGCCGTTCCCCTCACAGCTCCGTAGGCAAGCACCATGGTCTTGTAGCGGATGCGAGCTTCAACTGGAAGCCAGTGGAGAGAGCGGAGGAGCGGGGTGACGTGAGAGAACTTGGGAAGGTTGAACACCAGACGGGCTGCGGCGTTCTGGATGAGTTGTAGGGGTTTAATGGCACAGGCAGCACCTCAGGGGTTTGTGATATATGAACAATATACCACGGCTAAGGGCTGTATCTAGGCACTCTGCGTTGCGTCGTGCTTAAGAACAGCCCTTAGCCGTGGTATTTTGGTCTCCCTCATGCCTTATTGCTTAAATAACACACACTACAACAACATATATGATAGTGACAAAAACAGTACAGTCAGATGTTGAACCTGTTCTTAACAATGATTGGTGTTGGTAACTTACCATAGCCACACTGCACCATCAAATAAATAGTCAGAAGGAAATGTTTCATATCTTCTTATTTTTTAAACATCACATAGCCTAAGTCTTCTAACTCATGGTTGGTTATTGACCTGAAAAACAAACAAAAAAGATCGAATACAGAAAAGAAACGTGTCCTGCTCACACAATAGGAAAGGTTGACACTACGATTCGATCCTGTACATAACTATTGTGAGGTTTATATGCTATCAAACATGAAGATCAGGTTGCATGTTGCAAAATTGAGACAGGAGAACAACACTTTACATCTAGGCTACTATTATTTATGTATTTGGTGTCTATAAGCCTTCTACAAGTCTTGAAATGATTGAACACAACAAACTATTTTTAGGATATAAAAACCAGACCTGTAGTAATGAAAAGCCACAGTGTTTCTATAATAAAATGATACATGCTACACTGTTTCCTGATCTGAACTAAATGCGGACGTTAATAAATAATTGTACCTGAAGACCTTGCGTTCCTTGAGGAATTCCATTCAGATGAAAGTCATGTTTACCTGTTCGTAAAAGCAGAAGCGAAAATATACATGTGAAAACATAGATATAGATAGACGGTCTGAAGGAGCCAACACTCGCATAAAAAGAGTCAAGCAATCCGCGCTTCAGGATTTACTGTCCAAAGAAAACACCCTATCCCCTCAGCCCTCAAATTAAGTGGACACTTGACGACTGACGAGTATACACCTGCAGGGCAAGGGAGGAAGGAATTCTTTTAAATGGCCCAACCTTGACCGGAAATTCGACACTCGTTCATCCCGCGATGTTTGTGTTTTCAGCCACCGGTAACTTGTGGTTGCTTTATATGCGCTACAGTCAATTATGAGTGCATGTTTGGACCGTACACCCCGGATTTGTGCGCGAATACACAACACTTTACGGTATCACCTGTTTTCTGGCAGGGAAATTAAACTCTCATCCGCAGAAACAGGCCAAAGCACAGAGTTTCTAAACCTAAAGGCGCCTCCGGATATAATTTTGAGCTGATGGGGAAACTCCATTGGCATCGTATTTACGCCAATTGTGTGCTTCGCCCATGTGTTGTTAATGGGCCGCACGATGCATCCTGGCCGTTTCTGGGACAAGGAAAGATGAGCTGTCCTTCAAGGAGTCAATTGAGTACCACAGTATGAGTCCCGGACATGGTTCCAATAGTTTTTCCACTATTCATTTTTCAATAGGGATTTTAAGAACTACTTCATATAAGGTCTGTATTTTGTGTAGGTATACCCCGGAAAGACTCTCAGACAAGGTCACTTTTATCAATATATTTCCCTGTAATTATCCCCTCCCCCCTAAATTAAATTCTAACTAGCTGCTAATGTGGCTATCATACAGAACTGCAGTGTTGGAAAAAGTACTCAATTGTCATACTAGAGTAAAAGTAAAGATACCTTAATGGAAAAATGACAAAAGTAAAAGCCAACCAGTAAAATATTAACGTTACTTGAGTTAAAGTCTAAAAGTATTTAAAAAAAAGTAAATGTAATTGCAAAAATATACTTAAGTATTAAAAGTAAAAGTATAATAATTTCAAGTTCCTTATATTAAGCAAAGCAGATGGCCACATTTTCTAGGTTTTTATTTATTTACGGATAGTCAGGGGCACACTCCAATATTCAGACATCATTACAAATTAAGCATATGTTTAGTGAGTCTGCCAGATCAGAGGCAGTAGGGATGACATCTAATGTTTTCTTGATAAGTGTGTGAATTAGACCATTTTCCTGTCCTGCTAAGCATTCAAGATGTAACAAGTACTTTTGGGTTTCAGGGAAAATGTGGGGAGAAAAAAGTAAATTATTTTCTTTAGGGATGTGGTGAAGTAAAAGTAAAAGTTGCCAAAAATATATAAAGTAAAGTACAGATACCCCCAAAATCTACTTTAGTACTTTTTTTGTATTTTTGACTTACAGTTGAATACACCATAGCCAAATACATTTAAAGTCAGTTTCACAATTCCTGACTTTTAAAAATTGAGACAGGAGAACAACACTTTACATCTAGGCTACTATTATTTATGTATTTGGTGTCTATAAGCCTTCTACAAGTCTTGAAATGATTGAACACAACAAACTATTTTTAGGATATAAAAACCAGACCTGTAGTAATGAAAAGCCACAGTGTTTCTATAATAAAATGATACATGTTACACTGTTTCCTGATCTGAACTAAATGCGGACGTTAATAAATAATTGTACCTGAAGACCTTGCGTTCCTTGAGGAATTCCATTCAGATGAAAGTCATGTTTACCTGTTCGTAAAAGCAGAAGCGAAAATATACATGTGAAAACATAGATATAGATAGACGGTCTGAAGGAGCCAACACTCGCATAAAAAGAGTCAAGCAATCCGCGCTTCAGGATTTACTGTCCAAAGAAAACACCCTATCCCCTCAGCCCTCAAATTAAGTGGACACTTGACGACTGACGAGTATACACCTGCAGGGCAAGGGAGGAAGGAATTCTTTTTAAATGGCCCAACCTTGACCGGAAATTCGACACTCGTTCATCCCGCGATGTTTGTGTTTTCAGCCACCGGTAACTTGTGGTTGCTTTATATGCGCTACAGTCAATTATGAGTGCATGTTTGGACCGTACACCCCGGATTTGTGCGCGAATACACAACACTTTACGGTATCACCTGTTTTCTGGCAGGGAAATTAAACTCTCATCCGCAGAAACAGGCCAAAGCACAGAGTTTCTAAACCTAAAGGCGCCTCCGGATATAATTTTGAGCTGATGGGGAAACTCCATTGGCATCGTATTTACGCCAATTGTGTGCTTCGCCCATGTGTTGTTAATGGGCCGCACGATGCATCCTGGCCGTTTCTGGGACAAGGAAAGATGAGCTGTCCTTCAAGGAGTCAATTGAGTACCACAGTATGAGTCCCGGACATGGTTCCAATAGTTTTTCCACTATTCATTTTTCAATAGGGATTTTAAGAACTACTTCATATAAGGTCTGTATTTTGTGTAGGTATACCCGGAAAGACTCTCAGACAAGGTCACTTTTATCAATATATTTCCCTGTAATTATCCCCTCCCCCCTAAATTAAATTCTAACTAGCTGCTAATGTGGCTATCATACAGAACTGCAGTGTTGGAAAAAGTACTCAATTGTCATACTAGAGTAAAAGTAAAGATACCTTAATGGAAAAATGACAAAAGTAAAAGCCAACCAGTAAAATATTAACGTTACTTGAGTTAAAGTCTAAAAGTATTTAAAAAAAAGTAAATGTAATTGCAAAAATATACTTAAGTATTAAAAGTAAAAGTATAATAATTTCAAGTTCCTTATATTAAGCAAAGCAGATGGCCACATTTTCTAGGTTTTTATTTATTTACGGATAGTCAGGGGCACACTCCAATATTCAGACATCATTACAAATTAAGCATATGTTTAGTGAGTCTGCCAGATCAGAGGCAGTAGGGATGACATCTAATGTTTTCTTGATAAGTGTGTGAATTAGACCATTTTCCTGTCCTGCTAAGCATTCAAGATGTAACAAGTACTTTTGGGTTTCAGGGAAAATGTGGGGAGAAAAAAGTAAATTATTTTCTTTAGGGATGTGGTGAAGTAAAAGTAAAAGTTGCCAAAAATATATAAAGTAAAGTACAGATACCCCCAAAATCTACTTTAGTACTTTTTTTGTATTTTTGACTTACAGTTGAATACACCATAGCCAAATACATTTAAAGTCAGTTTCACAATTCCTGACTTTTAATCCTAGTAAAAATTCCCTGTCTTAGGTCAGTTAGGATCACCACTTTATTTTAAGAATGTGAAATGTCAGAATAATAGTAGAAATAATGATTTATTTCAGCTTTTATTTCTTTCATCACAATCCCAGTGGGTCAGACATTTGCATACACTCAATTAGTATTTGGTAGCATTGCCTTTTAAATGGTTTAACTTGGGTCAAACATTTTGGGTAGCCTTCCACAAGCTTCCCATAATAAGTTTCCCATAATAAGCTTCCCATAATAAGTTGGGTGAATTTTGTCCCATTCCTCCAAACAGAGCTGGTGTAACTGCGTCAGGTTTGTAGGCCTCCTTGCTCGCACACGCTTTTTCAATTCTGCCCACATATTTTCTATACGATTGAGGTCAGGGCTTTGGGATGGCCATTCCAATACCTTGACTTTGTTGTCCTTAAGCCATTTTGCCACAACCTTGTAAGTATGCTTGGGGTCATTGTCCATTTGGAAGACCCATTTACGACCAAGCTTTAACTGATGGCTTGAGATGTTGCTTCAATATATCCACGTAATTTTCCTACCTCATGATGCCATCTATTTTGTGAAGTGCACCAGTCCCTCCTGTAGCAAAGCACCCCCACAACATGATGCTGCCATACCGGTGCTTCACGGTTGGGATGGTGTTCTTGTCACGCCTTGGTCATAGTATTTTGTGTTGTCGTTATATATTTGGTCAGGCCAGGGTGTGACATGGGTTTAAATGTTGTATTTCATATTGGGGTTTTGTAGGCATTGGGAGTTTGAAGGTAGACCTTGAAATACATCCACAGGTACACCTCCAATTGACTCAAAATATGTCAATTAGCCTATCAGAAGCTTCTAAAGCCATGACATAATTTTCTGGAATTTTCCAAGCTGTTTAAAGGCACAGTCAATTTAGTGTATGTGAACTTCTAACCCACTGGAATTGTGATAAGTGAAATAATCTGTCTGTAAACAATTGTTGGAATAATTACTTGTGTCATGCACAAAGTAGATGTCCTAACTGACTTGCCAAGATTATAGTTTGTTAACAAGACATTTGTGGAGTGGTTGAAAAACAAGTTTTAATGACTCCAACCTAAGTATACCGTATGTAAACTTCCGACTCAGCGATTGAAAAACTCTAAATTACTCCACGCAAATGCTCAGCAACAAGGAACCTAGCAGGTGAAATCAAATAGAATAAATAGTAGATATTATAACCTTTTTGTAGTTTCTCATTTAAATAATTGATATTGTGTATTTATCGTGTGTATTGTGGGATAGCATCTTTCCAATTACCTATCTTAGCTTTTTTTTGTCTAGAATTATTGAATATCCCTGGCTTTTGTAGCTAACTAGCTAGCTAACCTTAGGTCTCTCTGTCGATCAGAAGCAAGGATGGTTCAGTGCTATGTACTGGATTGTAACCACTACTCCAATAAGCATAGGTGAATTTGATTGTTTTCCGACCTCTGTAATCGAGAGGCTAGCTGCTGACAAACTATTTTGGTTAGGTCAAAGATCTGTGGTTAGCTAGGTGTTTATGAAAATGAGCTAGATAACCACCGACTGTAGTTGTGTGTACAATGCACGTTAACGTTACCTTCCTTACAAGTGAAAAGAACCAGCACAGGCAAGCATAATGGCTGTTGTAACCTTTTTATTCTTTAGGTGAGCTAGGCAGCTAGTTAACGTAAGCTCACAGGTTGTGTAGTCATACACTATACACACAAAAGTATGTGGACACCTGTTAAAATTACTGACTTCATTTGGCTTCAAATCGCCATTGAGTCTTCGCATAGGAAAGAATGGGGTAATGTGATCGATGGAAACAGGCAGCTTATAAGAAGCGACACTAAAGTACCATACGATACTTAATTTATAGATAGTAATTTTAATTCTTTAAACCAGACCATCAGGTCAGTGGGTGTGAAGAATTAGCTGTACTAAGTTACAGTACATTTTCAATAACCCACTTGTAACTAGTTGACAGTAAGATTTGAAAATTAAACATCAACTTGCTGTGAACCAGCTGCCGTTAAACTCCTGGAAACCGCACAGTAACCTTTTAACAGTGCAGGTCTTGATTGCCACAACGTCTTACAAAGATTGCAAAACTGACAATAGCTAAAGAGATGCTCCCGAATACATTTGCCCCACCTACATTTTAAAGTGGGGCGGCAGGGTAGCCTAGTGGTTAGAGCGTTGGACTGGGGATTTTTAACAAGGCTAATCTGAAAACAAGACTCTCTAAATTTGATCAGCATATCGATTGCGCAACCAGGGGTGGAAAAACCTTGGATCATTGCTATTCTAACTTCCGCGACGCATATAAGGCCCTGCCCCGCCCCCCTTTCGGAAAAGCTGACCAGGACTCCATTTTGTTGATCCCTGCCTACAGACAGAAACTAAAACAAGAGGCTCCCACGCTGAGGTCTGTCCAACGCTGGTCCGACCAAGCTGACTCCACACTCCAAGACTGCTTCCATCATGTGGACTGGGACATGTTTCGTATTGCGTCAGATAACAATATTGACGAATACGCTGATTCGGTGTGCGGGTTCATTAGAACGTGCGTTGAAGATGTCGTTCCCATAGCAACGATTAAAACATTCCCTAACCAGAAACCGTGGATTGATGGCAGCATTCGCGTGAAACTGAAAGCGCGAACCACTGCTTTTAATCAGGGCAAGGTGTCTGTTAACATGACCGAATACAAACAGTGCAGCTATTCCTTCCGCAAGGCTATCAAACAAGCTAAGCGTCAGTACAGAGACAAAGTAGAATCTCAATTCAACGGCTCCGACACAAGAGGCATGTGGCAGGGCCTACAGTCAATCATGGACTACAAGAAGAAATCCAGCCCAGTCACGGACCAGGATGTCTTGCTCCCAGGCAGACTAAATAACTTTTTTGCCCGCTTTGAGGACAATACAGTGCCACTGACACGGCCTGCAACGAAAACATGCGGTCTCTCCTTCACTGCAGCCGAGGTGAGTAAGACATTTAAACGTGTTAACCCTCACAAGGCTGCAGGCCCAGACGGCATCCCCAGCCGCGCCCTCAGAGCAAGCGCAGACCAGCTGGCCGGTGTGTTTACGGACATATTCAATCAATCCCTATACCAGTCTGCTGTTCCCACATGCTTCAAGAGGGCCACCATTGTTCCTGTTCCCAAGAAAGCTAAGGTAACTGAGCTAAACGACTACCGCCCCGTAGCACTCACTTCCGTCATCATGAAGTGCTTTGAGAGACTAGTCAAGGACCATATCACCTCCACCCTACCTGACACCCTAGACCCACTCCAATTTGCTTACCGCCCAAATAGGTCCACAGACGATGCAATCTCAACCACACTGCACACTGCCCTAACCCATCTGGACAAGAGGAATACCTATGTGAGAATGCTGTTCATCGACTACAGCTCGGCATTCAACACCATAGTACCCTCCAAGCTCGTCATCAAGCTCGAGACCCTGGGTCTCGACCCCGCCCTGTGCAACTGGGTACTGGACTTCCTGACGGGCCGTCCCCAGGTGGTGAGGGTAGGCAACAACATCTCCTCCCCGCTGATCCTCAACACTGGGGCCCCACAAGGGTGCGTTCTGAGCCCTCTCCTGTACTCCCTGTTCACCCACGACTGCGTGGCCACGCACGCCTCCAACTCAATCATCAAGTTTGCGGACGACACAACAGTGGTAGGCTTGATTACCAACAACGACGAGACGGCCTACAGGGAGGAGGTGAGGGCCCTCGGAGTGTGGTGTCAGGAAAATAACCTCACACTCAACGTCAACAAAACTAAGGAGATGATTGTGGACTTCAGGAAACAGCAGAGGGAACACCCCCCTATCCACATCGATGGAACAGTAGTGGAGAGGGTAGCAAGTTTTAAGTTCCTCGGCATACACATCACAGACAAACTGAACTGGTCCACTCACACAGACAGCATCGTGAAGAAGGCGCAGCAGCGCCTCTTCAACCTCAGGAGGCTGAAGAAATTCGGCTTGTCACCAAAAGCACTCACAAACTTCTACAGATGCACAATCGAGAGCATCCTGGCGGGCTGTATCACTGCCTGGTACGGCAACTGCTCCGCCCTCAACCGTAAGGCTCTCCAGAGGGTAGTGAGGTCTGCACAACGCATCACCGGGGGCAAACTACCTGCCCTCCAGGACACCTACACCACCCGATGTTACAGGAAGGCCATAAAGATCATCAAGGACATCAACCACCCGAGCCACTGCCTGTTCACCGCGCTATCATCCAGAAGGCGAGGTCAGTACAGGTGCATCAAAGCTGGGACCGAGAGACTGAAAAACAGCTTCTATCTCAAGGCCATCAGACTGTTAAACAGCCACCACTAACATTGAGTGGCCGCTGCCAACACACTGACACTGACTCAACCCCAGCCACTTTAATAATGGGAATTGATGGGAAATGATGTAAATATATCACTAGCCACTTTAAACAATGCTACCTTATATAATGTTACTTACCCTACATTATTCATCTCATATGCATACGTATATACTGTACCCTATATCATCGACTGCATCCTTATGTAATACATGTATCACTAGCCACTTTAACTATGCCACTTTGTTTACATACTCATCTCATATGTATATACTGTACTCGATACCATCTACTGTATCTTGCCTATGCTGCTCTGTACCATCACTCATTCATATATCCTTATGTACATATTCTTTATCCCCTTACACTGTGTATAAGACAGTAGTTTTGGAATTGTTAGTTAGATTACTTGTTGGTTATTACTGCATTGTCGGAACTAGAAGCACAAGCATTTCGCTACACTCGCATTAACATCTGCTAACCATGTGTATGTGACAAATAATCTTTGATTTGATTTGATTTGACTAGTAACCGGAAGGTTGTGAGTTCAAACCCCCGAGCTGACAAGGTACAAATCTGTCGTTCTGCCCCTGAACAGGCAGTTAACCCACTGTTCCCAGGCCGTCATTGAAAATAAGAATGTGTTCTTAACTGACTTGCCTGGTTAAATAAAGGTTTTAAAAAATGCTGCATTCATGACCACATGGGAAGTTGGATTTTACCATATACGACTGGGAAAAATCCACATGAACGGCCTTCCAACTGGTAATTACTAGTGGGAAACGCGTCTATCATCCCTGAGCTCTGACTTCTCCCACATGCTGACCTATGATGTCACCTTGCCAGTAGTGTATCACCCTGCGTCCCACTGCTGGCTTGCTTCTGAAGCTAAGCAGAGTTGGTACTGGTCAGTCCCTGGATGGGAGACCAGATGCTGCTGGAAGTGGTGTTTGAGGGCCAGTAGGAGGCACTCTTTCCTCTGGTCTAAAAACTATCCCAATTCCCCAGGTCAGTCATTGTGGATATGGACCTGTGTAGGGTGCTCTCTTTTGGATGGGACGTTAAATGGGTGTCCTGACTCTCTGAGGTCATTAAAGATCCCATGGCAGTTATCGTAAGAGTAGGGGTGTTAACCCTGGTGTCCTGGCTAAATTCCCAAGCTGTCCCTCATAACATCACGGTCACCTAATCATCCCCAGTTTACAATTGGCTCATTCATCCCCCTCCTCTCCCCTGTAACTATTCCCCAGGTCGTTGCTGTAAATGAGAATGTGTTCTCAGTCAACTTACCTGGTAAAAAAAAAAAATACTTTATGCTCTATTTATGCACTTTGAGATTATTCTTGAAAAGCACTTTACACGTAAAAAAGTATTATTATTATTATTACTACTAAGGAAATGGCCTTGATAACAGCATTTTCGGGAGTCAAATGTAACAAAACATAATTTAGAAAAACCAATATGTTAATATGGTTTTTGAACTCTATAATTTGCTTACCAACCTGATAGCTGTACTTTTCATTTATGGTTGACGCAGCTTGTTGGCCATTAGCCAATTGGTGTTTCCCAACAATTTGAATGCACATCAATGATTCCAACTGGTATTTACAACTTCACAACTAGTAAATTCCCACCTCCCACATGGTACGAACGCAGCTTTAAATGTAATATTTTGGGAAGAAAAATGTACCATTATTATAGATTGCCCGCACATGTACCCTAAAAGGTACCAACTAGTACCATGTGAGTTCCTATGTGTACCTTTGAAGGTATCTTATGTTTTCCTTTGGCCTTTTTGTACACCAGGGAACAACACTGTACCATAAACATACTCTTATTTTTGAGAGTGTGTGCATATACTGTATGTTTTTGGTAACAAATAACCAGCTGGTGGCACTGCTGAGACATTAATACACTCAGACCATAAGATTGCAAGTTCAAATCCTCAGAGTAGTTATGCACACTTAGTGCTAGATTATATCAGATCCATGCGAGTGGACACCTGTGTAACTGGTGTGAAATGGCTAGCTAGTTAGCGGGCGAGCACTAGTAGTTGTTCAATTGGTGTCGTCACTTGCTCTGAGACCTTGAAGTAGTTGTTTCCCATTGTTCTACAAGGGCCATGGCTTTTGTGGAGTGATGGGTACCAATGCTTCGGGGGTGAATGTTGTCAATGTGTTCACAGGGTCCTTGGTTTGAGCCCAGGTTGGGGCGAGGAGAGGGACAGAAGCAACACTGTTATACCCACATAGCAGTTATTTTGGCGGTGTCTGAGGTGGAACTGTGTTAGAGCTGCCAAATCCACAAATGATCCCCAAAATATTTGTCTCATACACCGGATAGGTGCAGTGAAATGTGTTGTTTTACAATGTCAATCATAGTAGTACGGCTCCCCTGGAGCAAATTAGGGTGAAGTGCCTTGTTCAAGGGCACAGACAACCTTTTGGTTACTGGCGGAATGCTCTAATTGCTAGGCTACCTGTCGTCCTATACCTAGGGAACGAAACTCCACTCCATGGTAAAGGAAGTTGATGATGAACTTCACCAACAGAGTGAAGCAGAGACCGGGCTTTGTGGAATCTAGCTGTCACTACATTGATTCGTCCAAGGTCAATACTTTTAAAAAATGTAATCATTAAACGCCTACCTTGTACTTATGTTTGTCCTCGGTAGTTGCGTGACTTTCTTTGTTTGCTGATATCCATACCTTTTCCATAAAATGTTAACCAAATACAACCACCAACTTTTTATTTGCTTCTGTCTCTTGAAGTAGCTTATTTTTTACAGTTCTTGCCATAAGTGCTTCAAAAGAAGGCTATCCTATGAGTTTAAATGAAATTGCAAGTGAGGCATGCCAAGTTGATTTGCAGGACGGACCAAAAAGCACCCAAGTGCATTGCGATTGACAGTAATAATATAGTGAAACACTAATACAGTATCCTATTACTGTAGAAATGTACAGTAAAATGACTATAATTTACCATAAAATTAACAGCAATGGTTAACAGTGTAGTTTCATATTTTGAAATAATTTCAAAACATGCTTTTGTAACACTTTACATATGACATTTCTAGTGACGAGTGATGAGTGCATTTCGAGATTGGTTCTGTTTCGGTTCGATAAAAAAAAAGTGTCACGGTTTCATAAAAAAAAAACGCATTTTTAAACATTAAATGCATTATGCATTGTGTGGCTTGACTGAAGTAACTACACAGCATAAAACAATTAATACAAGTCCCATGATGGTAGTGACTGCCCATTACTGCTTATCACTTATGAACCATTGTTTATTCACATTACTTCACTTTAATAAAATATTTGTTGTGTATATTACATTTGCTTTATTTGATGACTTCATTTCATTCCTAGTCATCATCTCATCTCTATAGAGTCAGATGCTGTCTGAAAAAAAAAAATTTTTTTGGTAGTTCTTCAATGTAAGTAAAGCATACTTTTATGACTCCAAAAACATTCCTTACCCCAGGATACTTCAACTGGTGACTATCTGGGAGAATGAAGAAAAAGGAACACTTTGTTGCTACATAAATCAGATTTATTGAAGGGACAAGTATGAATCGCCTTCATCAGATACTTTTATGACTGCTGAATACCAACTATCAATTTCTTAGATCATGTATTTTCAGGTAGAGATAACTCTCTCTTGATTGTGCATTCTTCTGTCTCTTATACATAGCAGGCGTAAAAGAAACACAGACTGGACAAGTAGGTGCGCAATGGATTATGGGCATTGTAGTAAATTACCAAATTTTCTGTGGTAAACTATGTAGAATATTAGCCTGTTGGAAACTACAACTCCCTACTACATCGCACAGTTCGGGCTTTGTCCGATTTATGAGAAACTGAGCAATATGCGCATTGAGCTCACAGAATAATAAACTAAATGGAATTCAAATAATTGAACCGACATCATCAATTAGTGGTTTAAAAAAAACAAAAAATAACCAAAATGTCAGCACTAGGCATTTCACATGTGATCAGATTTTCAAATGTGCAATTCCATGTGTTATCGCTGTTCAGCTTAATTATGATACCATCTGGGATTTGAATTCACAACCTCTGGAATTGGAATACACTGATACTGTATTTCTGCTGCACCACAAAGTCAATAGCATTCCCCAAACATTCATTACCTATAATACATCTCAGTGCTTAGCAAAAGAGTGCCAAGTGCACTGCTATCAGTTATTCTGACTTCTCTCATCATGGATTTCAGTTACTTATTTCAGCAATTTGAGGTTTTTCTGTATAGTTGTCTAATGTTGGTGGGGCATGTTATTCTGATTTAATGTTACTCCTGAATCATTAATATAAATATATAACTTTTTCTTGAGTTGTATTTTTAACAAAGCTGAGATTTACTTTGAAGTCCAAAGTGTAGGAATACAGGTGAAATCAGTTACTGACACAGATATGGTGGTGTAGCAGGAAGATCGGAATGCCGTGAACCAAGAGGCTGTGATTTCAAATCCCAGGTAAGAACATGTTGAATAATAAAGACCGTATAAATAAATGTACCCTCTTAAACCAGGTTTATGTCCAACCTTTTTATGTGTGTAAAGTTCATGGCGGATAAAAAAAAAATGCCATGACGGACCTGCTGGTAAACTTTCCAAATATCGACAAAACAAAATACACTAGACAAGGTGGGACCTATTTGTGTCTGTGAAATGAATTAGACAAGAAATGTTGATGGAAACGCATATAATGAGGAAATAAAAATAATCATCATATTGTAGTAAACTTGGAGTCACGTGATGACATGTTGTGTGGTCCTCCCACTAGGACTTGTTGGGATGCAGTTTTTTGGTCTACAGATGAAATAAGTTACGATGAACTTCACAGGGTGGTGAATGTGCAAGGTGATGAGCTTGACGGGTACATGAGAAGACGCATGAGACCATAGGCCTACAGGTAAAATGGTAAAATGCACGAGGAGGTACTTCAGGAGTATTCTGGGCAGAGCAACATTTAGTTGGTGGTACAGTAACCGAAAAAGGTTGGGAACCACTTGTGTAGGCTAATACTGCACTGTATCTGTGAGCTGTTGGCTCGAGTCCATGTATCAATACCAGAGTGGGAACACGCTATATAATGCAAACATTTTCATCAGTTGAAAAAATGTCCTGGAAACACTTAACTTGTATTTTTTATTCGGTATATGGGAATTTAACTGCAAAATTCATTTTTATGTGCACTGCATCATCACTTTTATCTGCAACAAGTCAATTTGATGGAAACACATCTTGTTTTCATGCGGATTTTAGAATATTCACATTAAAATGTGTTGCCAATTGGATGGAAACCTAGCTAGTATAGTCATGTTTGTCAAATATGTACGTTGAAAACACAATGTGCATCATAACAACTTATTTTTGTTTGTAGGGCATCATCTATGAAATCTCATTTGAAAATGTTGATCCACAATGTGAAAATCCACATAACGTGAAGCGTTCCAAAATCCCATGAATTCACATGTGACATTTCCATATGTTTGGCACATGTGAAATCATGTGGTTTTTCTGTAAGAGGCAGAGGGTTAGAGCAAGGAGCAACACATTTTTGATGACCTAGCCTGAATGTTTAATCCACAGGTAATGGTTTTCAGAGGTGTCTATTCATACATTCCCCAGATGGGAAAGACTAATGCCAGATTTCTGGCTGTACAGAGTGAGCCTGTGCTTGAGAGATTATAGCGGAAATACAGATTCCAACATCAACAGTCATTAGTGAGTGCCCACGTCCCAAATGGCACCCTATTCCCTATATAGTGCCCTACTTTTGACCAGGGCCCATAGGGTTACAATATGTAGATGAGAAAAGAATATGCACACACCTATGCATGTACAGAGCATTCAGGTATTCAAACCCCTTGACTTTTCCACATTTTGTTATTTTACAGCCTTGTTCTAAAATGGATTAAATCGTTTTTTCCCTCATAAATCTGCACACTATACCATATAATGACATAGCAAAAAAAAGATTATAGAGTTATTCAGACCCTTTACTCAGTACTTTGTTGAAGCACCTTTGGCAGCGATTACAGCCTCAAGTCTTCTTGGGTATGACGCTACAAGCTTGGCACACCTTTATTTGGGGAGTTTCTCCCATTCTTCTCTGCAGATCCTCTCAAGCTCTGTCAGGGTGGATGGGGAGCATCGCTGCACAGCTATTTTGAGGTCTCTCCAGAGATGTTAGATCGGGTTCAAGTCAGGGCTCTGGCTGGGCTACTCGAATACATTCAGAGACGTCCCGAAGCCACTCCTGCGTTGTCTTGGCTGTGTGCTTAGGGTCGGTATCCTGTTAGAAGGTGAACCTTCACCCCAGTCTGAGGTCCTAAACGCTCTGGAGCAGGTTTTCATCAAGGATCTCTCTGTACTTTGCTCCGTTCATCTTTCCCTCGATCCTGACTAATCTCCCAGTCCCTGCTGTTGAAAAACATCCCCACAGCATGATGCTGCCACGACCATGCTTCACCGTAGGGATGGTGCCAGGTTTCCTACAGACATTCAGGCCAAAGAGTTCAATCTTGGTTTCATAAGACCAGAGAATCTTGTTTCTCATTGTCTGAGAATCTTTGAGTGCCTTTAGGCAAACTCCCAAGTGGGCTGTCATGTACCTTTTACTGAGGAGTGTCTTCCTTCTGGCCACTCTACCATAAAGGTCTGATTGGTGGAGTGCTGCAGATATGATTGTCCTTCTGGAAGGTTCTCCCATCTCCACAGAGGAACTCTGGAGCTCTGTCAGAGTGACCATCGGGTTCTTGGTCACCTCCCTGACTGTTCAGTTTGGCCGGCGGCCATCTCTAGGAAGAGTCTTGGTGGTTCCAAACTCCTTTCATTTAAGAATGATGGAGGCCACTGTGTTCTTTGGGACCTAAAATGCGGCATACATTTTTTGGTACTCTTCCCCAGATCTGTGCCTCGACATAATCCTGTCTTGGTATCCCTACGGACAATTCCTTCGACTTCATTGCTTCGCTTTTGCTCTGACATGCACTGTCAACTGTGGGACCTTATATAGACAGATGTGTGCCTTTCCAAATCATGTCCAATCAATTGAGTTTACCACAGGTGGACTCCAATCAAGTTGTAGAAACTTCTCAAGAATGATCAATGGAAAGAGTATGCACCTGTGCTCAATTTCGAGTTTCATAGCATAGTGTCTGAATACTTATGTAAATATAAGAAATAAGCTATTTCTGTTTTTTATTTTAAAATACATTTGCACAAAAAAACGTTTTTAATTTCTCATTATGGGTGTGTAGCTTAATGAGGGAAAAAATAATTTAATACATTTTTGAATAAGGCTGTAATGTAACAAAAGGTGAAAGGGTCTGAATTCTTTCCGAATGCACTGTACACATGCACACATCGCGTAGACACACATTCATATGCACACACGCACACATTCAGACTCTGGATGATCTACAGAACAGAAGTGTTGGCTGCAGTCTTTGTTTGTGAGAGTGGTTTTAGATGAATTGAATGTTTACGTCTCTCTCAGGATGTGAGATGGAAATAAAGACCAGATTGGTGCCATTCGTTTTCTGAGAGGAGAACTTCTTTTTGAGTTCCTAACACCTCTTTGCATGCTCCTTTTTTTTTACACCATGAGTACAATTTATTAACCCTTACTAGGCTGGTCTATAGTAGGTCCCTGGTCAAGGTACTACAGTAAATATGCATGGTCATTCTAGAACAGGAGTGGGCAAACTACATTCAATCCGGCGGGAGGTTTGAGTATTTCTTTTACAAACTTTTGATGGGGGAATGATTATTTAGTGAAAAAAATTATGTGCATCCCTCTGTTGAATTTCAAAATCCCAATGTGGCCCTCGAGCCAAAAAGTTTGCCCATCCCTGTTCTAGAACATGAGCCGAAGAACACATTGTGGAACATAGAGATGAGAACACTCCACTCCAAGGTTGTTCCAGGACAACCCTGAATTCTAGAACACCAGAAACAGAGTGATGTAATCAATCCAGCATGGGCCGGACCAATCTCCAGATCAAACCAGTCCAAAACGCTTTTAGCTTCATCTTGAATAAAACCCCAACCAAGTCCAGCTTAAGTAGGTGGATTCAGAACTGTACAGTCATGAAGAGTGAAGTCCATCGCCTGATGATCCAACAAGGTTCTAATCAGGCTGGCCCATTTATAAGGCAGCCATCGTAACCGGTTTCAAAACAACATGTTTTAATAGGCCATCTGCACGCAATAACCGAGAGAAAAGAGCAGCTGGAAAATTTAACTGTCAGCAGCAGGTCTACAAGCTCTGTCAGTTTGTAGAGCAGCAGACGGATGCCATCGTTGTCTTACTCTCACCTAACCGGACCTCTCCCTTTCTCTTGCAATGATATTGAAATATGATTTCATCTTCTTCTCAGAGATGGTTGTGTTTTCTTGTCCAGAGTCCTCTTGAGGACAGATAATAGTGTTTGTTTTTTCCTGCACTGTAGAAATGCACCATATAGACACACATTGAAAAGCAGCACAGCTCTCTGCACATCAAGCCCATTCAGTAACATCTGGGTGGATGGAGCTCTTGTAGGCACCTGTGTCATCCATCCAGCCCAGTCTAGTTTCCACAGATCTAGCTCTGAGCTCAGAGCCTACAGGTCTAGTATATGAAGGTGAGGAGGCAGTCCTGTTGGGGCTCCGGGGGCTGATCCAGGGCGGTGGAGGGGTGTAGGGGCAGGTGGGGGAAGTATTGGAAGAGGGTGGACATGGGAGTGGCACTCACACTGTAGGCCTTCAGGGACGACAACCCATTTAGCACTGACACATCCAGGATGGATACATGGAGAACGGAGGAGGGGGAGGCGGGGTCAGTGGAGGAGAGGTACCCCATCCCCTCCATATCCCTACTCCTAGAGGAGATGGTGAGGACCTGCTCCAGGTGTGGAGCGTCCTGGGCAGCACTATAGACCCTCAGCCTACGGAGGCCAAACAGGGCCAGGTACTGGTTGGGGATGGCCAGGGTGCCAGTGCCACAGAACGACAGGCGGAGGTCGAGCACCACGCTGCCATTCAGCAGCTCTGTGAGAACCCAGGGCTCTCTGAGCCACACAGTCAGTCCGCCCTGCTCCCTCAGGCCACCGGGGGTCAGCTTGGAGCGCAGCACAGTGTGGCAGCTGCATAGCAGGTTGGCCAGCGCCTCGTCACAGTCCTGGATGTGGGCGGAGCAGCTGCAGTTCCGCAGGCTGTTGCTGTTGTCGGTGCTGTCAAAGAGCAGGGTGCTGTTGCCGGGGCCTGTGGTCAGGGTGACAGTTGAGGGGAGGAGTAGAACCCACAGAGTCCACAGCAACAGGGCACGGGGACGGCGCCAAGAGGAAGCCCTGTTTAGAAACATCTCCATGTCAACCAGTTGGACTACATCTTCATCGAGGGGATATCCTGAAGGTTGTATGCAAATCTGCATGATAGGAGAGAAAGTTATGTAAGCACATGTTTTTAAGGAGCTTCGGGTGTATACAAGGTTGAAATCACAACGTAGACACCAAGACCAATTCATAAACAAAGCTAAATCGAAAGCAAGACAAATCATACCAGTGGGAAAAATGAGTCAGATTGCTCTCTGCCTCTTTGCCACAAAGAACACACAATTATACAGACATTCACTTGCTCATAATAGCACATGTTCCATAGCTGTTCTGTCCTACAGTAACCTAGCTGCTACTGATTAACATCTCCAGTTTATTGGTTTAAGGGCTGTGAGAGACAGCCAGCTGAATTCAGTCTGGCTACCGCAGACGCAATTGAGCCACTTATTTTTTTGCTCCACTACTTTATTAGGGCGAGGTCCTTCCAGGCCCTGGGCTACTGCGGATGGCATTTGGCTGTCTATAAAACTGCCTGCGCCCCGCTGCGGTAAAGGCTGTGGCCAGCCACATTAAAACTGTCAGGAAAAATAAAACTTTCCCCATTGAGGAGCGAAGGAAAAGTGGGATGAATAAGCCATCTTGACTTCAGGAAGCAAGGACTTTCCGATGCTGTGATTGGCATCACGGTTGGACATAATGTATGTAGATGGGGAAAAAAGAAAGATTGATCTGGTCACAAAGAACCCTTTTTATTTTTCTCTTATATAAACTGCGTATAGCGCTTATCAGGGTTTCAGTTGCTAAAACAGTGCCATATTCAGACTATAATTTCTCTCTAACTTAAGAGGATATATTTGTTTGAAAACCCAGCCTTGCAGAGGATTGGCTATGCCGATCCCAATCCTCATCTTAGCATCAACAGGTTATCCATCACACAGCACAAAACAATTCTCAGTCTTTAGACAGAATATGCCACTGGCCTTAAATCTAAACTAAAACCTCAGCAGCTGTGGCTTCATACAACACAGTGTAAACTTACTACCATTCTGTGCTAAGTGTCTGACTGCTTCTAAATCCCTCTGCCTGCAGCCACTGTATCCTTCAGTCACCTGACCCCTGCTAAGTACACAGAACCACAGCCTAGTCTGCATTACCGAAGCCCAAGCTCTAATAGACTACTGTTCCCTTCCTCCTCCAGACCACAGCCCTGACTCACAGGTCTGCAATACTCGAAGCCTATGCAGCGCTATAAACTCCTGTTTACATATCTCCCTCCTTATTTCCACTCCGTTACTGTCCAAGTCTCACTCATCTCTCTCTCCCGAGTTATTCTCCCTCTGCCCTACTGTCTTTTTCTCTCTCTCCCTCCTTTCCTCATTTCCCTCCCTTCGCTGCAGGCTCCAGCTGCAGGGCCGGATGCTGAAGGAGAGGGAGGGCGGGAGGGAGGGAAGGTGGCTGCTGTTCCAGACAGCTATGAGGAGAGGCACAGAGCATTCCTCTGACATCATGTTCCACATGCGGCCGCAAGCAGGCACCCAATTCCCCCCTCTCTCCCTCTCTCTCCCCCTTTCTCTGCCTCTCCAAATCCTCTCTCCTTTTCCCTCCAAATCCAATCTCCTTCTCTCTCGTTTTCTATGTCTGTTACGTATACACACATGCGCACACAGACATAAGGCAGGCACTTTAACAGATTCCCGTATGATAAATGACTCAAGATGTGGCTTGACTATTAAATGTATGGCTACTTACAGGGATGGCGCTGGCGGTGGTCAGGGAGGCATGTTGTCGTCCTCTCTGCTTCTCAGATGTTAGCCTTTTAGTTCTGCTCCTGACGCAGCAACTTAGCCTTCCACATCTGCTGGGAGACACGCTGGATCTCCGCACCCCTGTCTAGCAGACGCAAGGGTGAGAAACGGTCAGCCCAGAGAGAGAAGCAGAGAGAAGGGGGGGACAGAGAGCAGTGGGGAGAAAAAGAGGAGAGGAGAAAGAAAGATAGAGAGGACTTAGGCTTACTCTCTGAACACGGGATACCACGGACAGTCTTCAGTGATGACATGACAGACACAAATTCTCTGCCCATTTTCTCCCCATGTCACTCGCTTTCACTCCCTCCCTTATTTCCTCCCTCTCTCTCTCCTCCTCTTCTTCTAACTGCACCTTCCTCTCCATGTCAGTGATGTATCTCAAGCTTCCACCTGCAGTTAGAATATGGTACTACTAAAAACATTTTTATCACGCCAATTCAGACTAATCGAGACCACTTAAATGATTAAAATAGCATATCTATCCCATCTGTTATCTGACACCCATACATTTAATCTGAAATGTTTTCAACTAATACAAGCTGCAAAAAAAGGAGACAATCTAGCCAATGTGCATTACGTTCTTGTCCTTTGAAAAGCTACGTAGACTTGGATTTTAAACAGGAGTCTGTTGGCCTGTGACAGGGTAACGGAAGTACACAGTGGTCTCGTCACGTCATACACTAGTGGGAGAAGACCCATGGACACATGGCCTGATGGTCCTCATTAATACTACTGCCGTTACTGAGTGTGTTTGTGTGTATGTGTTCCAACTAGTACATGAAACACATTCTTTCCCAGAGAAACACACATGCATATGTAAAAGAAAAACACCAACCAAAAAAATAGGCGCACAATAAATATAATTATACTCATGTATACTGTATCTCTTTGAATCAACAGCTGATTCACAGCAAAAATACCCTGTGTTAAATTAACACTCAAAGTGTGGACTTGAATAGACACCGAAGAGTGTATTTTCTTTTTACTAGGCAAGTTATTTAAGAGCAAATTCTTATTTACAGGGGCAGAATGACAGATTTTTGTCTTGTCAGCTCGGAATATTGATACAGCTACCTTTCGGTTACTGGCCTAACACTCTAACCACAAGGCTACCTGCCGCCCCGAATTAACACACTGCTAAGTGTAAAGCTTGATTTCCATATTTCCCAGAGTGCTTTGCCATTCAAGTGAGTTGTGGAGTTACCACCCATGATTGATTTTGTTAATGACAGAGACATGGTTGTTTCATTTATCTATTTTCAGTCCTATGGGCATCACTGAGTGAGATCCTAAGTGGATATGTCATCGTTAATATTTGATTATTTAAAGGTCCTGAACAGTCATTCTGAAAATGTGTTTTTCTTTCACGGCTAACTACCAGCAGTGTTGTAGTAAAATCAGCTCAAGAAAATTTGGTGATCCACAAAACAACTCAAACAACATTGAAATTGCATGTCTCTTGTGATGCGGTTCACAGCAGCACTGAAGGATATGTTGACTTGACAACTGTTTCTATGATGTTGGTTCCAAGGCAGTACTTATTTAAATTAGGTAAGATAATATCAAGTTGCCATTGGTGTATTAAAATGAGAGTTGGGATGATGTCACCTTGTCCCCTTAATATTGAATTCAAGTTTGACATGGGGAAGGTACCAGTAACTTTATGATCAAACTTTATCAATGTAGAAGCAACAGTCAATTTCCATACTTTAGTCATCACACTTTGATCTGGTTTCATCCAAATATCATCCAAACATGATTTTGACTGTTCATCATGACCTTTAATAATGTTCCAGTGTCTATACAGGTCCACACTTTGTGTTAATTTAACACTGGAGAATTTGCTGTGAGACGGAAGCAGGAAACTACTAACATTGTGAAACTGAGGTGTGAAAAGAATGCAGACATGAAAAAAATATTTATGTTGGTAACAGCAAAGGTCAAACAAACTACAATATAACTACCCACCTCACCTGTTTGTCTTCCTAGGAATGTTGTGACATAGGGGCTCATGGGTAAATCTCAACGTCCCACAGGCTTGTTCCACTGAACAGATACATCATTATAAAGCACCATGCATGATTTGTATCATTCAAACACTCTCAGTCATGACTCACTCACCAAAGCATACTAATACACTGTTTACTGACTAATATGTTAGCATGTTTACCTCATTGAGAGTAGGGGCACATTCATTCATTCATGTTTGTGTTTCTGTGGCGCCGTTGTTGCTAGCAAGCAAGAAAACTGTCCACTGCAGGGATGATAAAACAGATGGAAAGTTAGGCTTTTCCACCGAGGGTCAGTGCTTGAGTGAGATTACTTCCTGCCTGCGTGGTTCCAGTAAGTGTCTGGGCGAGAGAGGAGACGAGATGCTAACGTGGTTGCCAGGACAGTGGAACACACTGCTACCCTACCTGCCATGTAAAAAAAGCCCATGGGTGGGTTGCTGGGCCTATCCAAAACATACACACACAATCCCAAGGCCTAGTGGGTGATGTGGCTGGACGCTCCAATTTCTTTTTTAAATAATATTATTTTATATCCTATTTATATCCTAATCCTTGATATCCTTTGTCTGTGCTTATGGACTGTCATCTTCAATTCAAACCATCAGTTTTGAATGGGGTTCAAGTCTGGAGACTGATATGGGTATGGCAAAATGTTGATTTTTGTGGTCAATTAGGACCCAAATGGACCCCTAGATGTCTTTTGGTAGATAACATAAAATCCTTGAAGATAACACAATTCTGGTAATTTACTGGAAAACTTGAGTTTCCAGTAATATATCCCCCTTTTGAAACCCTAGTTCTGCTGAGCCATGTCATGTCATGTATGTTGTACTACTTAAGTCGTTTTTGGGGGTATCTGTACTTTACTTTACTAATAATATTTTTGGCAAGTTTGACCTTTACGTCACTACATTCCTAAAGAAAAGAATGTACTTTTTACTCCCCACATGTTCCCTGACACCCTAAAGTACTCATTACATTTTGAATACTTAGCAGGACAGGAAAATGGTTCACTTCACGCACTTATCAAGAGAATACGCGGTCATCTCTACTGCCTCTGATCTGGCATACTCACTAAACACAAATGCATTGTAAATTATGTCTGAGTTTTGGAGTGTGCCCCTGGCTATCCATACATTTTAAAAACAAAGCACACACATCCCTCTTTTCAGTTCGCTGCAGCTAGCGACTGAAATGAGCTGCAAAATACACTCAAACTGAACAGTTTTATCTCCTTCGGTTCGTTAAAAAACTCAATCATGGACACTTACTGACTGTTGTGGTTGCTTCGCGTGATGCATTGTCTCTACCTTCTTGCCCTTTGTTGCTGTTGTCTGTGCCCAATAATGTTTGTACCATGTTTTGTGCTGCTACCATGTTGTGCTGCTGCCATGTTGTGTAGCTACCATGTAGTTGTCAACTTGTGTTGCTACCATGCTGTGTTGTCATGTGTTGCTGCCATGCTCTGTTGTTGTCTTAGGTCTCTCTGTATGTAGTGTTGTAGTGTCTCTCTTGTTCTGATGTGTGTGTTGTTTATTTGATTTGGAATCCTAGCCCCAGTCTAGGAGGCCTTTTGCCTTTTGGTAGGCCGTCTTCGTAAATAAGAGTTATTTCTTAACTGACTAAATAAAGGTTTAAAAATGAATACAATAAAAATTGCGCCATCTGCTTTGCTTAAAATAAGAAATTTGAAATGATTTATACTTTAACGTTAACTTTTGATACTTAAATGTATTTGATCAATTACATTTCCTTTGATACTTGAGTATATTTAGAACCAACTTTTAGACTTTTACTCAAGTAGTATTTTACTGGGTAACTTTTACTTGATTTGATTTCCCTTGAGTAACTTTCTATTAACGTATCTATACTTTTACTCAGGAATGTAAATTGGGTACTTTTACCACCACTGCATGTAGGTCACCGTCTTATCCATCTCTTACTGTAAATGTCATATTCTGACTTGATGGTCACATTCATAGTGGGCACTATTCCATTTTCATAAATATAAGGGTACTACTTGGGTGGCAGGTAGCCTAGTGGTTAGAGTGTTGTGACAGTACCTGAAAGGTTGCTGGATCGAATCCCCAAGCTGACGAGTTAAATATTTTTCCTGCCCCTGAACAAGGTAGTTAGCCCACTGTACCCTGGTAGGCTGTCATTGTAAATAAGAATTTGTTCTTAACTGACTTGCCTAGTTAAATAAATAAAAAATCAATATCATTAAAAAAATGGTAAACAAAAGGTAAAAATGAGTCATCATCAGAAAATGTTTTGTCAAGGGCGTGTGTGTAGGGAGCTGGAACTTTAAGACCTGTTACAGATAATCAGGGGTGTAGGAGCGACTCTAACATTGGCACTCTGGTACAGTCCAATCAGTCTTAGGGCCATGGCCATTTATACTGTACTGAATAGCAGTGTTACTGTGGATATATTCAAGTAAACAACCATTGTGTACTCTCTGCTACTGTATGATTAATTTCCTTGTATTTTTATCACTTCCCCTATGTCAGGTTGTTACTACTGCTGCTCTACATGCTGTATGGTCTTCTTATGGCTGGGGGGCAGTATTGAGTAGCTTGGATGAATAAGGTGCCCAAAGTAAACTGCCTGCTCCTCAGTCTCAGTTGCTAATATATGCATATCATTATTAGTAGTATTGGATAGAAAACACTCTGACGTTTCTAAAACTGTTTGAATGATGTCTGTGAGTATAACAGAACTCATATGGCAGGCAAAAACCCGAGGAGAAATCAAAACAGGAAGTGAGAAATCTGAGGCTGGAATGTACTCAACACAGTTTCCATTGAAATCCGCTTGAGATGTGAATGATGTTGCACGTTCTATGGCTTCCACTAGATGTCAACCGTCTATAGAAATTTGAATGAGGCTTCTACTGTGTTGGGACTGAATGACAGCAGAATGAATCAGGTGTCTGGCAGTCAGCCATTTTCTGGTCATGCGCATTGCACATGATAGCGACCTGTGTTCCATGGCTCCTGAAAACACAAAGGAATACTCCAGTTGGAACCTTATTGAAGATTAATGTTAAAAACATCCTAATGATTGATTCTGTACTTAGTTTGAAATGTTTCTTCGACCTGTAATATAACTTTTTGAAGTTTTTGTCCAACGTAACGCTGACCAGAACGAGCGTTTTGGATATGTATAACAAACGAGCTAACAAAAGTAGCTAATTGGACATAAATAACGGACATTTATTGGACAAATCAAGCATTTATTGTGGACCTGGGATTCCTTGGAGTGCATTCTGATGAAGATCATCAAAGGTAAGGGAATATTTAGCATGTAATTTATGGTTTATGTTGACTACAACATGGCGGCTATTTTGACTTGATTGTTCTGAGCGCCGTCTCAGATTATTGCATGGTTTGCTTTTTCAGTAGTCTTTTTAAAAATCTGACACAGCGGTTGCATTAAGGACAGGCATATCTATAATTCCATGTGTATAACTTGTATTATCATCTACATTTATGATGAGTATTTCTGTTGAATCGATGTGGCTATGCAAAATCACTGGATGTTTTTGGAACTAGTGAATGTAAAAGCCAATGTAAACTCAGATTTTTTTATATAAATATGAACTTTATCAAACAAAACATACATGCATTGTGTAACTATGAGTGTCATCTGATGAAGATCATCAAAGGTTAGTGATTCATTTTATTTCTATTTGTGGTTTTTATGACTCCTCTCTTTGGCTGGAAAATTGGCTGTGTTTTATTGTGACGGTGCTGACCTAACATAATCGTTTGTGGTGCTTTCGCCGTAAATCCTATTTGAAATCGGACACTGTGGTGGGATTAACAACAAGAATACCTTTTAAAACGGTATAAGATACATGTATGTTTGAGGAATTTTAATTATGAGATTTCTGTTGTTTTGAGTTTGGCGCCCTGCACTTTCAGTGGCTGTTGTCATATCAAATCAAATCAAATCAAATTTATTTATATAGCCCTTCGTACATCAGCTGATATCTCAAAGTGCTGTACAGAAACCCAGCCTAAAACCCCAAACAGCAAACAATGCAGCAAACAATATCATCCCGTTAACGGGATTGCAGCCCAAAGAGGTTTTAAAACGTGACAGAATATTTTCTACTTATAATACAGTTATTAAATTGCAATAATAACCAGCAACATACACAGTTAAAAAATGTGAAACTGAAATGAATCAATCTCCCCTGTTATCTTTAATAAAATATCATGGCTGCCTCTCTCCTGAAGTTAAGGCATGCAATGCACCTTCTAGATCAAGGGTGTGTGACGACCCTCCCACTCTGTCTGCCGAATTCTTTCTCTTTGCTCTTGTTTTCCTTAATAGGATGTCGGTGGGCGGAGCCGGGAGGGTCGTCAGCGAAATGGGACACACCTGGGCCCGGGTGTAAATAAACCGTTTCCCCATAAATATACCTTTTCCCCATTTATTGAGGAGACTCTCTCCATGCAGACACACTGTTGAATTTTAGTTGTGGCGGTTTCGGTTCTTTGCTTTGGCACCTTTCAACACCCCTCATTATTACATCTATGCAAGCAACCAGTCACTTACACTACTGACTACGTACACCGTTGTTAATTGTATATTATGTACTTTAGTTAATAAATATATTTTTGTTATTCCTTATCTCTACGTTGGCTCCCTTTTTTGTTACGAGCTTCTAGCTGGTTCGTGACAGGTGTCAAACTTATTCCACGGAGGGCCTACTGTCTGCTGGTTTTTGGCTTTTCCTTTCAATTAAGACCAAGACAACAGGTGAGAGGAGTTCGTTACTAATTAGTGGCCGTAATTTATCAAGTACAAGGGAGGAACGGAAATCCGCAGACACGGCCCTACGTGGAATGAGTTTGACGTGCTCTAGACCAGTTTTTTTGGGGGGTATCTATACTTTACTAATTATATTTTTGACAACTTTTATTCCACTACATTCTTAAATGTACTTTTTACTCAATACATTTTCCCTGTCACCCAGAAGTACTTGTTACATTTTGCATGGTTAGCAGGACAGAAAAATGGTCCAATTCACACACTTATGAAGAGAACATCTGGTCATCCTTACTGCCTCTGATCTGGCAGACTCACTAAACACAAATGCTTAGTTTGTAAATGATGTTAGTGTGCCACTGGCTATACGTAACTAAAAGAAAATCATCTGGCTTGGTTATTAATATAGGGAATTTGAAATTATTTATACTTTTGATACTTCAGTGTATTTGAGCAATATCATTTACTTTTGATACTTAAGTATATTTAAAACCAAATACTTTGACTTTTACTAAAGTCATATTTTACTGGGTTACTTTCACATCAGTCATTTTCTATTATCTACTTTTTCTACCACTGCTCTAGACTTAAGATGCTATCATTAAATCAGAAATCATATACAGCAGTGTTTCCCAAACCAAAGCACTGTGTAGTGCTAGGGCAAACATCAACATTTGCACCCAGGGGTGGCCCCAGGACCGAGTTGAGGAAACCTTGATATACAGTGCCTATAGAAAGTGTTCAGAGCCCCTTGACTTTTTCCCCATTTTGTTGTGTTACAGCCTGAACTTTAAATTGAGATTGTCATTGTCCTACTAATTCATAAATACAAAAATCTGAAATGTCTTGAGACAAAGTATTCAAACCCTTTATGGCAAGCCTAAATAAGTTCAGGAGTAACAATTAACTTAGGTCACATAACTTGCATGGACTCCGTCTGTGTGCAATAGTGATTTTGAATGACTACCTCATCTCTGTACCCCACACATACAATTATCTGTAAGGTCCCTCAGTCTAGCAAACACAGATTCAACCACGAAGACCAGGGAGGTTTTCAATCCATCACAAAGAAGGGTGCCTATTGGTAGATCTTTTTTTCCCATATATATATATATATTTTTACCAGTACCTGTTAGCTTCAGACAAGTCCCGTGACACTTGTGGGGGGGTCACATTCGTTTGTAGCCCAAACGGTATGGATGCTACAAACAGAAGTTACACACTGGTGTGTCAATCGACTCTCGGGGGATAAAAACAATGTGCATTTTCCCACCAGAGATGTTTCTATTAAATTGATTTGATGCAGATAAGGCTGTGTGTGAAGACAGTGCAAATAACAATACCTTTTGATATTAAATTCCTATGTACTGAATAAAAAATACAAGTTACATGGTTTTCCATCTCATTTTCAAAATTACTGCTGGTTTTCTCACCCCAAAATTATTTGCGTTATATTGCGAGTGTGTCCACTATGGTATTGGCACGTGCGTTCTAGCCAACAGATGTATCTGCACGCTGTTGGCTAGAGCGCACATATAGCCTACATGATGAGATTATTATTATGGACAAAAGAGCAAGATTATCATGACACCAGAATAAAACCCTCAGAAAGGAGCATCAAGCTCATCACCGTGCACCATTCACCACCCTGTGAAGTTAATCATTTATTTAAGCTGTAGCCTAATAAACGACATGCTTTCCCGACGAGTCATAGTGGGAGGACCACACAACATGCCAGCATGTGACTCTAAGTTTACTTCGATATGAAGGTTATTATATCAACATTTGCTCATAAAAGCGTTTCCTCCATTTCTTGCAAAATACATTTTACACACTCAAAAAGAACCCACCTTTTCTAGCATATTTTGTTTTGCCAACGTTTGGAAAGATAACCAAAAAAGGTTCTGTTTCCATCAGACCTGTCATGTCATTTTTTAATCCGACATATACTTTACTTGCATAAAAAGGTTGGATGGAAACCTGGTTAGTGACTGGCATAAGAGGAAAAACTGCTGATGCACAACCACATTTCACAATTTTAATACAGTTTTACACTAAGCAGTGTATTAATTTAACACTGGTTCCAGTGTGTATATGATCCTACTGTTTCATTGGAGAATATTCTGTGCTTTCTTCTCTCTTCTTTATCTCTATCGATCTGTACTCTCTCTCTCTTTCTCCACCTCCCCTCTATCACCAACTCTCTCCCTCCTCTCTGGGTCATTTTTAGGCAGGTGGTGCGTCCCAACAGTTGTAGAAAATGAAGAGGTCGTTGTCAGCAACAAAATGTGACGGTGTTCTACTGTGGGGGTAGTTTTTTTTGTTCTCCGCCTTCCCTGGTAAGGTGAACAGTAAGACACAGTTACTGGAACTAAAACAAAAAGAGTTCTAGAAATGAGTCATGCCTATCTGACACACACCCACCAGAAAAAACACAAATAACACACACAGACCCACGCACTAGCCACAGGCGTCAATTCAATGTCTATTCCACATTTGTTCAACAAAATTGAATTGAAATTCTATCTCTGCGTTGTTGGGAAGGGCCCGTAAGTAAGTATTTATTTCAATGTTAGTCGAACCTGTTGTTTACGAAGCATGGGAGGAATAACATTTTATTTGACTTACCTATTTGTTAATGAGAAGTCTTCAGCTTTCCATTCTTTCTCTCTTTCCCTGCTCCCTTATTCTTTCTCTTTCTTTTCAACCTTTCTCTCTCCTTCTCTTTGTCTTTAAGTTGTCTGTGTGATCTCCCTTTCACTGAGTCCACTTCTTCGATCCCTTGGGAATTCTGCTTCAAATGTGCAACGATCAGGGTTGGAATGTTTGAGTCTCTCTCACTGAGTCCAGTCCTCTCACCCACCCCTCTCCCCGTTCCCAGTGTACCCATAGCAACCCCTACCAAAGCCACTGGCCAGCCTGTTTCATTATTTAACCAGCGGGACAAGGGCTCCCTTTCTGCAGGCTCCCACTGAACTATTAATTAGTGTGTATGTGTGTTAAAAGTAGAAAAGGTATGGAAATGTGAATCTGGATGATCAAAACTAAGTGTATGTGTGTCTCCCTCAGTATACGTTCTATGTACACAGGAGTGTGTGTGTGTGTGTGTGTGTGTGTGCTGTCCGTTGGGTTCTAAAGCAAACAGAAGACCAAGTGGGTCCGGGCCAGCCACTGGGCCTGAGTGTGGCAAAGCAGGCTATAGGCTTCAAACAGTGGAGAGAAACACAAAGACCTCCCTCTATCTGTCCCCTTCTCTCTCTCTGTCAGTCTTCCTCTCCTTCCCTTGGAATCTACGTGCTCTGGGTTCACGCTCTCTGCATATCTATGGCCTCTCCCTCACAAACCTACTGGTCCCTGTCAGAAGTCCAATGGGTGAAACGGGGACCGCTGAGAAATTTTTTTCTACCCTTGATCGACCCCAGTTAATACCTGACTCTCCTTTGGAGCGCCTGATTTCAGGAATTTCAACCCATCGGTGGTTTTCTTCCAGTACACATGATTTGATAAATGTTATTTGTTTAACTTTAGCTGACGTTGGACAAATATGTGAACATAAAATATCAAGCAGATAGATCTGTGGACCTGGCACATTTCAAGCCCAGGTGCCAGAAACTATAATGACAACTGAATCCAGCCTTTAAAAGAGACAAAATGGCAAATTGGGACCAGTAGCATTAATACAAATACACAACATTACTGAATAAAGACACCTAGAAAGGAGAGGGCATCCTGTGTAGAGGCTCCTAGCGGTTCCCTGGTGTCTACCTGGAGGGGTGTGGCCATCAGCGTTCTGACTGGCTCTGTACTACAGGACCCAGGGGTCAAAGGTCAACAGGCTGTGTAACTCAGCACAGTCTGAGGCCCACTTTAACCAAAACCTGGAGCCAGTGGACTGGGGTGTCTGCTAGGGGTCCGGAACAGATTGACATGAGGAATAGCTTCGCTGCCCTGGTGCCTGATCTACCGCCGCTTTCATCGCTGGGACTGCCTGTGCCTGCAACGGCTGTGCTGACTCCAACTACGCTGACTCCAGTAGAGGCTTCATGGTCGAGTTCGGCTTCTTTCCATCTCTCTGGAACTGATGGGGCTCTGCCTGCTGTGGGAGGTCTGGACCTAACGGGGCTCTGCCTGCTGTGGGAGGTCTGGACCTAACGGGGCTCTGCCTGCTGTGGGAGGTCTGGACCTAACGGGGCTCTGCCTGCTGTGGGAGGTCTGGACCTAACGGGGCTCTGCCTGCTGTGGGAGGTCTGGACCTAACGGGGCTCTGCCTGCTGTGGGAGGTCTGGACCTAACGTCGGGAGCTGCGGGCGTATGCTATCCTGCTTCTCGTGGGCCTGTGAAAGGTTCAACGAATTATGTGACTGTTAGGAGTTGTGTCACTGAGTTGTCATAATGCTTCAGAAAATCTACATTATCCCAGGGGCGTTGGAAGACACAATGTAAGTAATCTAGTTTATTTCTATGAACCAGAGTCTTCCTGTTAGCAATGAGGCAGCGTGCCCTGGTAGGAAGTCCACTGTGTGCAACTCATCCTGCACTAACATAAATAACATTACCATGTCTACTTCTCCTAACCTTCCCAGTAAAGCAATGAAAACAATCAAGCATCCAAGAAAAGTGCTAAAAATAGCCCACGTTAACAAAAAAAGAATGTATTTAGACCCCTTGACTTTTTCCACATTTATTTACACTACAGCCTTGTTCTAAAATGTTTGAGTTTGAGATGGTTATAACATATACAGATAAGACAGAATTGCCAATGGTGATGGTGTCACTGTTTTCATTCAGAACCACATTCCTGTGAAGCTTGGAGAGGGTCTCATGTTAAATACTGTTGAAGTAATATGGCTACAGGTTCATCTGCCTCACGTAAAGCCCATTCTGGTTGGAAGCTGCTATAGACCACCAATTGCTAACAATCAGTATTTGGATAACGTGTGAAATGCTTGAAAGTCTATGTGATATCAACAGAGAGGTATAAAAAAAAAATCTTGACTGGCTTTCATCAAGCTGCCCACTCAAGAAAAAGCTTCAAACTGTAACTAGAGCCTGCAACCTGGTACAGGTTAGCAGTCAGCCTACCAGGGTAGTTACAAACAGCACAGGAATTAAACAGTGTATTGTATTGATCACATTTTTATTAATGCTGCAGAAAAATGGACTTTAAAGCAGTAACCAAATCCATCAGATGTAGTGATCACAATGTAGTCGCCATATCTAGGAAAACCAAAGCTCCAAAGGCTGGGCCTAAAATAGATTTTGTAGTGATTCCTATGTTGTTAATGTAAATAATATTTGCTGGTCTGTGGTTTGAGGAGCAACCAGAAGCTGCACTTTGAGTAAAGCCAGTGTGACTATGTATGTGGATGACTCAACATTTTACACGTCAGCTACTACAGCGAGCGAAATCACTGCAACACTTAACAAAGAGCTGCAAGTTAGTTTCAGAATGGGTGGCAAGGAATAAGTTAGTCCTAAATATTTCAGAAACTAAAAGCATTGTATTTGGGACAAATCATTCACTAAACCATAAACCTCAACTAAATCTTGTAATGAATGATGTGGAAATTGAGCAAGTGGAGTAACCCTGGATTGTAAACGGTCATGTTCATACATCTGTAACTAAAAATGGGGAAAAGTCTGTCCATTAAAAAACGCTGCTCTGCCTTTTTAACAACACTATCAACAGGGCAGGCCCTAGTATGGTCGTAACTGGACTACTGTTCGGTCAGGTGCCACACAGAGGGACCTAGAAAAAAATTACAATTGGCTCAGAACAGAGCAGCACGGCTGGCCCTTAAATGACTTGTAAATGCACAAGTCAATGACAGACTATGGGAGGCGCACAGTACTGCATAGAGCCATGGCTACCTGGAACTCTATTCCACATCAGGTAACTGATGCAAAGAGTAGAAGCAGATTAAAAAAACAGATAAAACATACACATAATGTAACAGCGGGGACTGTGAAGAGACATACACACAGGCACCGATACGCATGATACGACATGCATTCTACTCACACGTACATATGGATTTTGTAATGTAGATATGTGACAGTTGAGTGGTGTTGTGAAAAGTGTTATGAAATGTAATATTGTATAACTGCTTTGCTGTTGCTGGATCCCAGGAAGAGTAGCTGCTGCCTTGGCAGAGAGAGACAGGCAGAGAGAGAGAGAGAGAGAGAGAGAGAGAGAGAGAGAGAGAGAACACACAAACACACACACACACACACACACAATGACTTTCACATGGCACAAATGTTAAATACATTCAAGGAAGTTACATAACCTGTCTGGAAATGACTGTAAACTGGTCCAACTATCCAGATGATTGGTAACAATAGCTATTTTGCACAAGTGACTCAAAACTAAATTAGGTCTGACATGATGTCATGTAGGTAGCTGTCTTATTTCGCTCTTACCATAAAGTTCATATTCTGCCTTCATGGTTACATTCATCATGGGAACAATTGAACTATTTGTGATCGTAAGGGTACTAATAGTCATCAAACAAATGTTTGTCAAGGGCGTGTGTGCAGGAAGACGGAGCTGTAAAATCATCATGGGGTAATCGACTTAGACAAATACTGGAGTATTTCTGGATTATTTCCTAATTTCTAGGAAACAAACATCTGTTATTTTTTCAATCTGTTGGTACTGTACAGCAGACTTCCTTATTCTAGTTTCTAACCTACTTCTGCAAAAAAAAAAGATGTTTTCCTGCATGTCAATGTTGGTCAATTATTGTTTTAGAAAACTGCCATCTTCCCGTCTACCACACTGTAGCTCTAACCTACTGACCACACTCAAAAAAATGATGGGCTAAAAATGACCTAATTTGGTCAGTTAGGATCACCACTTTATTTAAGAATGTGAAATGTCAGAATAATAATAGAGAGAATGATTTATTTCAGTTTTTATTTCTTTCTTCACATTCCCAGTGGATCAGAAGTTTACATACACTCAATGAGTATTTGATAGCATTGCCTTTAAATTGTTGAACTTCGGTCAAACGTTTCGGGTAACCTTCCACAAGCTTCCCACAATAAGTTGGGTGAATTTTGGCCCATTCCTCCCAACAGAGCTGGTGTAACTGAGTCAGGTTTGTAGGCCTCCTTGCTCGCACACACTTTTTCAGTTCTGCCCACAAATCTTCTATAGGATTGATATGGTATGGCCACTCCAATACCTTGACTTTGTTGTCCTTAAGCCATTTTGCCACAACTTTGGAAGTATGCTTGGGGTCATTGTCCATTTGCAAGCTTTAACTTCCTGACTGATGTCTTGAGATGTTGCTTCAATATATCCACATAATTCTCCTACCTCATGATGCCATCTATTTTGTGAAGTGCACCAGTCCCTCCTGCAGCAAAGCAACCCCACAACATGATGCTGCCACCCCCGTCCTTCACGTTTGAGATGGTGTTCTTCAGCTTGCCTCCCCCTTTTTCCTCTTAACTTAACGATGGTCATCATGGCCAAACAGTTCTATTTTTGTTTCATCAGTCCAGAGGACATTTCTGCAAAAGGTACAATCTTTGTCCCCATGTGCAGTTACAAACCGTAGTCTGGCGCTTTTATGAGTGTTTTAGAGGAGTGGCTTCTTCCTTGCTGAGCGGCCTTTCAGGTTATGTCGATATAGGACTCTTTTTTACTGTGGATATAGATACTTTTGTACCTGTTTCCTCCAGCATCTTCACAAGGTAATTTATTTTTGTTCTGGGATTGATTTGCACTTTTCGCACCAAAGTACATTCATCTCTAGGAGGCTGTGTGGTCCCATGGTATTTATACTTGCATACTATTGTTTGTACAGATGAACGTGGTACCTTCAGGCATTTGGAAATTGCTCCCAAGGATGAACCAGACTTGTGGAGGTGCAAAAAAAAAATTCTGAGGTCTTGGCTGATTTGTTTTGATTTTCCCATGATGTCAAGCAAAGAGGCACTGAGTTTGAAGGTAGGCCTTGAAATACTTCCACAGGTACACCTCCAATTGATTCAAATGATGTCAATTAGTTTATCAGAAGCTTCTAAAGCCATGATATAATTTTCTGGAATTTTCCAAGCTGTTTAAAAGTACAGTCAACTTAGTGTATGTAAACTTCTGACTCACTGAAATTTTGAAATACAGTGAAAATACAGTGAAATATAAATAAAACAATCCGTCTGTAAACAATTGTTGGAAAAATTACTTGTGTCATGCACTAAATACATGTCCTATCCGACTTGCCAAAACTATAGTTTGTTTTAATGACTCCAACCTAAGTGTATGTAAACTTCCGACTTCAACTGTATATCATTTATACGTCTAAATGGACGTAGCAAATTCATATTGCCCCTTTTAAGTCTATAAAAAGTGTGCAAGTTTGAGCATATGTCCTTTAGGCCAATGGATAAAAAAAGTATCAGCATGAATTAGATTGAGCAATTAAAGCCCCTTTTCTATTTCGTAGGCTTGGATCCTCACTATGCAGCTGTTGCATGAGTGCATTTTCCACTGGCGGTCCACTGGTTTCAAAAGCAATGATTGATAGACAGCTTAAACTTCGCGCAATTAGCTAAATGAGAGAGCAGCTATGTGATTCACATCAATGCGCTATGTAGATATCAATAGTAAGTGATATCCGTATCGCCGTAGACTACACCACTGCTGTCATCCTTACCTCCAAGCGTTTATTCAAGTTGAATAATCTTTGGATGCCGACAGCAGTCGCACCATTGGAAGACATAGCTTGGACTGTAGCCTACAAAAGCCTATTCCTGCTCTTTTCCCACGATCCTTCAAACACATTTGGTGTGTCATCATAGTGCTTTCTGACTTGTAATGGTTTCTGACATCATAGTGGTTTCAAACTTAAACTTGCAACTTTTTTCAATGCTGATTTGAATGTCATTGAAAAAACAGAGAAGTGTCAAAGATTATTTTCAAAAACATCATTACTGAATTTAAAAGTAATCCTTGAAGTAATCAACTAGTTTGGAATATTTCTATTTTGTAAAAGCTTCCGTCTTTTCGCTCTGTCAATTAGGTTAGTATTATGGAGTAACTACAGTGTTGTTGATCCATCCTCAATGGTCTCCCATCACAGCCATTCAACTCTGTAACTGTTTTAAAGTCACCATTGGTCTCATGGTGAAATCCCTGAGCAGTTCCCTCCCTGTCCAGTAACTGCTAGGAATGGTGCCTATATCTTTGTAGTGACTGGGTTTATTGATACACCATCCAAAGTGTAATTTTTTTGTTTTACCCATCTACCAATAGGTGCCCTTCTTTGTGAGGTGATGGAAAACCTCCCTGGTCTTTGTGGTCGAACCTGTGTATAAAATCCACTGCTTGATTTAGGGACCTTGCAGACAGGGTTGGGGAGTAACAGATTACGTGTAATCTACATGCATGGGATTACAAAAAAGGTAACTGTAATCCGTTACGTTACCAGAAAAATACTGTCATCAGATTACAGATACTTTTGAAAAAACATGCATCCTAATTTCAACAAGGCACTAAAGTCATACTGCAAAAACTGTGGCAAAGCAATCATTTTTTTTTGTCCTGAATAGTTCCACTCTCTATGTTTTCAAGCATCATTAAGGACTAGGGAGTTTTTCAGGACACAAAATGTATGGAATGGAGCTACAGTACACAATAAAGACACCCTTATGAAAAATGTAGTTTACTTCTTAAAGGTACTTTTTAAAAAAGTAGATCAAGGGGCCTCCCGGGTGTCGCAGTGGTCTAGGGCACTGCATCGCAGTGCTAGCTGTGCCACCAGAGACTCTGGGTTTGCGCCCAGACTCTGTCGCAGCCGGCCGCGACCGGGAGGTCCTTGGGGTGACGCACAATTAACTTGGCGTCATCCGGGTTAGGGAGGGTTTGGCCGGTAGGGATATCCTTGTCTCATAGCGCACCAGCGAATCCTGTGGTGGGCCGGGCGCAGTGCACACGAACCAAGGTCGCCAGGTGCACGGTGTTTCCTACATCAAATTGATGCTGCTGGCTTCCGGGTTGGATGCGCGCTGTGTTAAGAAGCAGTGCGGCTTGGTTGGGTTGTGTTTCGGAGGACGCATGGCTTTCGACCTTCGTCTCTCCGAGCCCGTACGGGAGTTGTAGCGATGAGACAAGATCATAATTACTAACAATTGGACACCACGAAGTTGGGGAGAAAAGGGGGTAAAAAAAAGTAGACCACTACATCCAAAATACTTTGTGATAAATTATCATATATACATCTGAAATGCCAGACTACACATTTCAAGAACAGATCTCACTGGAGTCAGATGTTAAGAGAGGTCAAGGAACACATCACACTTGTCTTTATCTCTATAGTTCAAATGAACAGTGAGCTATTGAAAATTAGACCCATCACAGGAGATAATTCATGTAAAATCAGTTAAATTAAAAATTGCATTTCTAATGGGCGTACTATGGCGGAGGGAGGTTAGTGACCAAACATGAAGTGGTTTTAGATGTACAGATTTGAAGAATCTCAAAAATAAAGTAATTTAATGTAAAACGACAGGACCTTTTTGTTTACAGTGTAGTGAGCAGGGAACCACCAGCATGACTCAACCAACTCTATAAACCAGAAGTATGATCGGTGAGGCAGGAAAGTCCCAGGCTTGTGTAGGTCTGTACATGAATATGCACTGCCCATATTAGTATTTTTGGGGGAGTCTCCACCAAACTTGTCATCTCTGTTGGGCCAATTTTTATTCCATGCATCACAGAGAAATTTCTCCAATGAGTACATTGAGAGGAACATTTATCAAAATGTCTCCTGAAATTTGGAGTTCAGTTTGAAGTCTTGCCTTTTATGTTTGGAAAGTTCTTGCAGTAGTTGTATTAACATACCTGGAGGAGCAAACAGTCATGTGTTCGCTTCAAATTGTCAACGCCCATCAACCCAGTAAAAACCTGCATCTATTGGCAACCAGATGTAACAAACAAAGTGTTGCATGTTCTTACTTATGGAAAAGTGTATGACCACCCAGACCCTTCTTATTAAAACAGCCCACCCCCCTGTTCAAAACTGTTTAACTATTGTCTTTCTCTCTCTTTGAGTCAACTACTCACATTTTATACACTGCAGTGCTAGCTAGCTGTAGCCTATGCTTTCAGTACTAGATTCATTCTCAGATCCTTTGATTGGGTGGACAACACGTCAGTTCATGCTGCAAGAGCTCTGAAAGGCTGGAGGACGTCCTCCGGAAGTTGTCATAATTACTATGTAATTCTATGGAAGGGGGTGAGAACCATGACCCTCCTAGGTTTTGTATTGAAGTCAGTGTACCAAGAGGAGGACAGAAGCTAGCGGTCCTCTGGCTACACCATGGTGCTACCCTACAGAGTGCTGCTGAGGCTACTGTAGACCCTCTGCAAAATAGTGTGTTTTAATCCGTGGTGGAAAAAAGTAACCAATTGTCATACTTGAGTAAAAGTTAAATGATACCTTAATAGAAAATGACTCATGGAAAAGTGAGTCACGCAGTAAAACCTTACTTGAGTAAAAGTCTAAAGGTATTTGGTTTTAAATATACTTAAGTATCAAAAGTAAATGCAATTGCTAAAATATACTTAAATATAAAAGTAAAAGTTGAAATAATTTCAAATGTCTTACAGTTGAAGTCGGAAGTTTACATACACTTAGGTTAAAGTGGGGTAATTTCCAGATAAGGGGGGTTTCTTAAGAGAAGCCAGCAGCCATTTAAGGGCTCGGTCTTAAAATGTGTTGTGTGGTTACTACTTATCTTGATGTGTGTGAATTAGGCCATTTTCCTCTCCTGCTAAGCATTCAAAATGTGAAAAGTACTTTTGGGTGTCAGGGAAAATGTATGGAGTAAAAAGTACACTATTTTCTTTAGGAATGTAGTGAAGTAGAAGGAAAAGTTGTCAAAAATATAAATAGTAAAGTACAGATACCCCAAAAAACGACTTAAGTGGTACTTTCAAGCATTTTTACTAAGTACTTTACACTACTGGTTTTAATCGATTATATCTAATCGTGATTATATCTAGAATAGTTTTATTTGAAAACAGATAACTTTTTAAATGTTTTACAATGTTAATTTGTATGAAATTCACTGAGGAAGATTGTCCTCCCTTTCATCCTCTGAGGAGCCTCCACTGGGCAGGTCATATGATGAGGAAAACTACTGACCCTAGGTATTATTCTGCACTTGCATTGAACTGAATTGTGTGATTTTTCATCATCAATATGGCGTTATCATGATAAAACTGATTTACTATTTTTTTTGCCTCCCCAATTGGTAGTTACAGTCTTGTCTCATCACTGCAACTCCCGTACGGACTCGGGAGAGGCGATGGTCGAGAGCCATGCGTCCTCCAAAACACAACCCAACCAAGCAGCACTGCTTCTTGACACAATGCACATCCAACCTGGAAGCCAGCCGCACCAATGTGTCGGAGGAAACACCATACACCTGGCGACCTGGTCAGCGTGCACTGCGCCAAGACAAGGATTTCCCTGCCGGCCAAACCCGGACAACGCTGGGACAATTGTGCGCCGCCCCATGGGCCTCCCGGTCACGGCCGGCTGCGACAGAGCCTGGGCTCGAACCCAGAATCTCTGGTGGCACAGCTAGCACTGCGATGCAGTGCCTCAGACCACTGTGACACCCAGGAGGCCCTGATTGACTTTTATGGGGAAAATGTTGAAGTAGAATATTATGATCATCTTGTTGTACATGATGTATATTTAAGATATTGTTTTATATTTTCCTCAGAATGTATGTGTCTCGTGTGCTTTATCTTAATAAACTATTCAATTTGTGAAGTTACTCAGATGTTACATACTTTGTTTTGTATCAGTATACCTCACCCATTCTCCACTCAACTGGTAATATTGCATACTGTGTGCTCTGTGTAATTTAAGCAGTGTATTTGTTGATGTGTACACACCATTGTGCTTTTCTAACAAGAGTTGATGGAACACCATCAGGGAACACTTGAAAAATATCTTCATGAAAGAAATCTACAAATCAACCTCTTAGATGGTACTACTGCTATGGACACAAACAAGTCAGAAAGCATGCCATTTCGACACAATATTTTTTTGGGGGGGTTCAGGTTTGTTTCTACTACTTATCCTCACTGTTTCACGTGGGCTATATTTCTACACCACTTTAGAACACATCAAAATAAACCACATGATAAGGTTTGGCTCAGAGTGAATACTGAGCAGTGACTTACTGAGCAGTCATTTGTACATGAGCTCCTATAAACGGGTCCATTTACTGTAAGCATTGTGTGAACAGAATCTTGCCTTGAATTGTTTGGGACTAGTTACATGTTTCTGATTAGCATAGGCTTATTGTAGTTTCATTTATTTGCTCCAAGTGATAAAACAACAACACAGATAGAAACTAATAACAAAATAAAAAAAGGTTTGTTAAAGAAGATAAATGGCATATACTATGTATCATAAGTATCATACAGCCACAGGTGGATTAGGGAGCTATGCAATGAGTCATTGTATAAAGAGAAGTTAATCCGTCAAGTATTAAGTGAGAGAGAGTGAGAGAAACACAGAGAGCGAGAGATGGGAGGAGATGGGGGGTGGAGAGAGATCTTATCATTTGTCATTTCTCAGTTGTCTATTGTAATTAAGTAATGAACTGTGCATGGATAGTTTCCGTAAGGGAGGTACACGCTTCAGGTGAGTAAGATAAGGAGATATGACTAACAAGCATTCTGACAGAAGATCACATAGAAGGCAGGGCGCGAAAACATGTCAATCATCAAGAGGGGCGGCAGGGTAGCCTAGTGGTTAGAGCGTTGGACTAGTAACCGAAATGGTTGCAAGTTCATATCCCAGAGCTGACAAGGTACAAATCTGTCGTTCTGCCCCTGAACAGGCAGTTAACCCACTGTTCCTAGGCTGTCATTGAAAATAAGAATTTGTTCTTAACTGATTTGCCTAGTTAAACAAAGGTAAAATTAAAAAAAAGAAGAGGGAGAGACAGCTCCGCAAAATACATTTTGGTAAAAGGTGAACCTTGATGATCCCAGTGACCTGCACACTGTTGATTGTGATCTTCCTGACAGGAATGTGTGCCCTGCATGCAACCAGAAGGAAAGCATTTGCTGAGCAAAAAAAAATCTGCTTCCTCATAACATCCACCTTACGGAAATAGCCTGTGATAGAAACAGAACGTTTTGACTCAGCACACACAACTGACACAGGTGCATGAAAGAGTGACAGGACAACGATAATGAGACATTGTGGCGAAATGCTACTAGTGCGTGTTGAAGTTGTTGTTTGTACAGGAGGATTTTGTAAACATGGATTTGATGGAACGATTGACACCGGAAATGGATAAAGATACCACCTTTAAGGAGGAGCCACCCTGGAGGAACACCATGTATCTCATTCAACTTTCCTCCCACTTAGGAGCAGGTGGGGACACGGTAGACAGTAAGCTCCAAACTAAAAGGACTGTTTATTTGATTGTTTTTTCATCCATATATCCTGAGTGCAATGGCAAGACGAATATCTATTTGTATTTGGCTGTTATCTGGTAAGTTTTATTCTCTGTTGTGGCGTGGTAGATTTACACATGATTGTGTCCCTCGTGGCTGTCCCTGGGCATTTTATCCACACGCCTTTACATTCAAATCCAACATACAACCAAATGCACAATTTATGATTGATTTATAACAAAATGTCCCAAAATGTATTGATATTTTAAAAAAAAATGCTGTTTGGATAGGGCGTGGTTGTCTAAATGCACAGTGCTGCTACGTTAGTGTACCAAGTATTTGTAAGTAGGCTATGCTGGCAGGCTACTGACAATACTGTAATTATAATTGATTGGATTATTCCAGCGCTTTTCCAGACACACTTTTCTAATTTGAGAGAGGAAACCCACCTTGGTCAACCACCTTGGTGATGCCATGGCAGACATTTTGTACCAGATAGCTCACCACATGCTATACCCTAGGATAGGGGGTGTGGGTTAATAGGAATAACTTGAATCTTTAGAGCCAGACTGGTTATGATGTGATAAAACGATCTGCTTTTGATGCAATAACATTTGCACTGTTAGGAAAATAGAAAACAGCTATTTCTAACCACAAGCTTGCGATGCTTGTTACTCAGTGTTTGTGATCAAACATTTTTGAACATATGACCGCAAGAGTTTTGGAGGGGAGCAGTGATGCTCAGAATGGTCGTAGCCTGCCTTTCCAAATTGGTTTTCTGTTGTAGTCCTGCTACAAATGGGGTACGGAAACAACTAGCTCCTGTGAGCCTAGTTCACAAAACAACTTCCAAGCTCAAACGTTATTGCATGACGTTCATCCTATTTCTATAAGATTTCCCAAAATAACATACACTTGTAAAGGTCGGGATCTTTTGCTAGGGTTTCTCTTTATTGTTTTTTGAATGACCATGCAGAGCAAAGACTTGGTTACGGTCTGCTATTGAAACAAAACATCAGACAGTACATGAAGTAGTGGGGGGTGTTTTTCAAACTTCAAACAGAGATAGTATGAGCTGTACAGAAGTGACTTGACTATACTCTTCTTTCCCAATGCATTGTGCAAACTGAAGGCTACTGCAGCAGTAAAAATGCCACAGCCTGTAAAATGTTCAACAAATAATACACTACATGACCAAAAGTATATGGACACCTGCTCGTCGAACATCTCATTCCAAAATCATGAGCATTAATATGGAGTTGATCCCCCCCCCCCCCTTTGCTGCTATAACAGACTCCACTCTTCTGGGGAGGCTTTTCACTAGATGTTAGAACATTGCTGCAGGGAATTCAAATCAAATCATTATTGGTCACATACACGTGGCTGGCAGATGTTAATGCGAGTGTAGCGAAATGCTTGTGCTTCCAGTTCCGACTGTGCAGTAATATCTAACAAAAACACTATCAAATTCACAACAACTGCCTAATACACACAAATGTAAAGGGATGAATAAGAATATGTACATATAAATATATGGATGAGCGATGGCCGTACGGCATAGGCAAGATGCAGTAGATGGTATGGAATACAGTATATACATATGAGATGAGTAATGTAGGAAATGTAAACATTATTAAAGTGGCGTTATTTAAAGTGACTAGTGATACCTTTATTCAGTCCATCTATTAAAGTGGCCAGAGATTTGAGTCTGTATGTTGGCAGCAGCCTCTCTATGTTAGTGATGGCTGTTTAACAGTCTGATGGCCTTGAGATAGAAGCTGTCTCTCGGTTCCAGCTTTGATGCACTTACTTCCATTCAACCACCAGAGCATTAGTGAGGTCGGACACTGAAGTTGGGCGATTAGGCCTGGCCCACAGTAGGCTTTCCAATTCATTCCAAAGGTGCTCAATGGTGTTGAGCTCAGGGCTCTGTGCAGGCCAGTTAAGTTCTTCCACACCGATCTCAACAAACAATTGTAGTATGGACCTCATTTTGTGCATGGGGGCATTGTCATGCTGAAACTGGAAAGGGCCTTCCCCAAACTGTTGCCGCAAAGCTGGAAGCACAGAATCGTCTAGAATGTCATTGTATGCTTTAGTGTTAATATTTCCCTTCACTGGAACTAAGGGGCCTAGCCCGAACCATGAAAAACAGCCCCAGACCACTATTCCTCCTTCAAACTTTACAGTTGGCACTATGCATTGGGGCATATAGCGTTCTCCTGGCATCCACCAAACCTAGATTTGTCTGTTGGACTGCCAGATTGTGAAGTGTGATTCATCACTCTAGAGAATGTGTTTCCAGTGCTCCAGAGTCCAATGGTGGCGAGTTTTACACCCCTCCAGCCAACGCTTGGCATTGCACATGGTGATCTTAGGCTTGTGTGAAGCTGCTGGGCCATGCAAACCCATTTCATTAAGCTCCCGACGAACAGTTATCGTGCTGAGTTTGCTTCCAGAGGCAGTTTGGAACTCGGTAGTGAGTGTTGCAACCGAGGACAGATGATTCAGACTGGCGGTCCTGTTCAGTGAGCTTGTGTGGCCTACCACTTCGCGGCTCAGATGTTGTTGCTGCTAGACGTTTCCACTTTACAATAACAGCACTTACAGTTGCCCGGGGCAGCTCTAGTAAGGCAGAAATTTGACGAACTGACTTGTTGGAAAGGTGGCATCCTATGACAGTGCCACGTTGAATGTCACTGAGCTCTTCAGTACGGGCCATTCTACTGCCAATGTTTGTCTATGGAGATTGCATTGCTGTGTGCTCAATTTTATACACCTGTCAGCAACGGGTGTGGCTGAAATAGCAGAATTCACTGATTTGAAGGCATGTCCATATACTTTTGGCCATTTAGTGTATATAGGCCCTACTAAGGTAACATACCCCTTTATTTGAAGAATACGATTAACATACAGTATCTTAAAGAGATTGGTACAACTGTCTTATGTTGTCATATGAAGTGTGTGCTTTCCTGTAACAAACAGTTTTTTTTTAAAACAGTTGTGGACTCATCTCAGATGTCGAGCCATCCCATCATTGGGATTCTTGGAAAGTCCATCATGTTTCCTTGCAGCCTGAATTCATCTGCACCCGTTGTCCCAGCAAGACTCACACTCTACTGGACAGCAAGACTCAAGCACCAGAAGGAGGAGCAAGTGGTCCATGCCTTATACAACGGAGAAGAGAACAACGACCCCCAATTTCCAGTCTACAAAAACAGGACGCAAATCTTCAAGGACCAGCTTTCTTCTGGGAATTTCTCCCTCTTGCTCAAAGATTTAAGGGTTGAAGATGACCTCGCAACCTTTTTCCTCTTTTATCATCAAGAGGATGGAGATTACAACACACTTAACCAAAACAAAGAGATGTGCTTGACCACTGTGAAAGTAGCAAGTAAGACAGTTTTACATACAAAGAATGCCAGTAGTCAAAGGCACGTTTATCAATATTAAATTGTGTGTAAAAGACAACGCCCATTGCCATTACGCACCAAATACCTATAAAACAGGAATAACTGTACCTATCAAATCAAATCAAATCAAATGTTATTTGTCACATACACATGGTTAGCAGATGTTAATGCGAGTGTAGCGAAATGCTTGTGCTTCTAGTTCCGACAATGCAGTGATAACCAACAAGTAATCTAACTAACAATTCCAAAACTACTGTCTTATACACAGTGTAAGGGGATAAGGAATATGTACATAAGGATATATGAATGAGTGATGGTACAGAGCAGCATACAGTAGATGGTATCGAGTACAGTATATACATATGAGATGAGTATGTAGACAAAGTAAACAAAGTGGCATAGTTAAAGTGGCTAGTGACATAAGAATGCAGTCGATGATCTAGAGTACAGTATATACATATGCATATGAGATGAATAATGTAGGGTAAGTAACATTATATAAGGTAGCATTGTTTAAAGTGGCTAGTGATATATTTACATCATTTCCCATCAATTCCCATTATTAAAGTGGCTGGAGTTGGGTCAGTGTCAATGACAGTGTGTTGGCAGCAGCCACTCAATGTTAGTGGTGGCTGTTTAACAGTCTGATGGCCTTGAGATAGAAGCTGTTTTTCAGTCTCTCGGTCCCAGCTTTGATGCACCTGTACTGACCTCGCCTTCTGGATGATAGCGGGGGAACAGGCAGTGGTTCGGGTGGTTGATGTCCTTGATGATCTTTATGGCCTTCCTGTAACATCGGGTGGTGTAGGTGTCCTGGAGGGCAGGTAGTTTGCCCCGGTGATGCGTTGTGCAGACCTCACTACCCTCTGGAGAGCCTTACGGTTGAGGGCGGAGCAGTTGCCGTACCAGGCGGTGATACAGCCCGCCAGGATGCTCTCGATTGTGCATCTGTAGAAGTTTGTGAGTGCTTTTGGTGACAAGCCGAATTTCTTCAGCCTCCTGAGGTTGAAGAGGCGCTGCTGCGCCTTCTTCACGACGCTGTCAGTGTGAGTGGACCAATTCAGTTTGTCTGTGATGTGTATGCCGAGGAACTTAAAACTTGCTACCCTCTCCACTACTGATCCATCGATGTGGATAGGGGGTGTTCCCTCTGCTGTTTCCTGAAGTCCACAATCATCTCCTTAGTTTTGTTGACGTTGAGTGTGAGGTTATTTTCCTGACACCACACTCCGAGGGCCCTCACCTCCTCCCTGTAGGCCGTCTCGTCGTTGTTGGTAATCAAGCCTACCACTGTTGTGTCGTCCGCAAACTTGATGATTGAGTTGGAGGCGTGCATGGCCACGCAGTCGTGGGTGAACAGGGAGTACAGGAGAGGGCTCAGAACGCACCCTTGTGGGGCCCCCGTGTTGAGGATCAGCGGGGAGGAGATGTTGTTGCCTACCCTCACCACCTGGGGGCGGCCCGTCAGGAAGTCCAGAACCCAGTTGCACAGGGCGGGGTCGAGACCCAGGGTCTCGAGCTTGATGACGAGCTTGGAGGGTACTATGGTGTTGAATGCCGAGCTGTAGTCGATGAACAGCATTCTCACATAGGTATTCCTCTTGTCCAGGTGGGTTAGGGCAGTGTGCAGTGTGGTTGAGATTGCATCGTCTGTGGACCTATTTGGGCGGTAAGCAAATTGGAGTGGGTCTAGGGTGTCAGGTAGGGTGGAGGTGATATGGTCCTTGACTAGTCTCTCAAAGCACTTCATGATGACGGAATCATGTATGATTTCCACTATTGTGACTTTGTCTAAGTGCTTTATCTTTGTCATGGTATGCTCTGCAGAAAGCTACCATAAACCCATTGTGACAGTGAACTATGAAGAATGGAAGGCAGAATGCACTTCTCAGGGAGGCTACCCTAAACCTAGACTGACCTGGACCAATCAGAACGGCTTACTAGACCTCGAGGTTCCTCAGATTGTTCAGGATGCAGGAAGTGGAACATGGAACATTTCCAGCACGGTGAACATCACAGAGAATCAGACTGTGACATGCACCATCTTCAACCCGACTCTGAAAGAGACCTTGAACACCACAAGATCAACAGGTGAGTAGCCTAAAGTATTATGACAGGAAAACATGTCAACGGATGGTCAATTACAAATAGATTACTGGAGATTAGCTCTGGTTATAGTAAAGCACTAAACAGCTGACACTTAAAGCTATCTGGCTGTGATTTTACCCTTAATGACTGTCTATGTGCCAATGACCCTAGTTGGTTGGAAGGATAGGAAATATTAGGGAAACCAAAATGTGCATTACATGACAGGCAACTCTGTTGATGTCCACACTTCTCTTTATCCTCTCCCTACAGGCGGGGAGAAGGAGGGCCTCTCGATCGGCATAAAAGCAGGGATTGGTGTTCTGGCTGTTGCCGTGATTGGTCCTGCACTGGTGTTAGTCTGCTGGAAAAGTGAGTCATGCAATTTTTATCTTTCATCACTGTTGAGTTTCATGTCACAGCGGAATCTCCTGAATGACTATGATGCCATTAAGCAACTCTCTCTTTGTCACAGAGCATGCAACGGAATGGCGGCCGATACACAGGAGATGAGCCCACTACGACATAGCCTACTCCAACGTGTGCTTACTACAAAGTGTTAAACTGGTAATGTTGATAAAATATTGATCTATAGAATGTTTTTTATCATTGTTACCATTTGGCACTTAGACCTTTAATACATTTTGATCCCAGGATGTGACTGAACACAGTGTCATAGTGCTGTTAGGAACAAGGTCACTCAAGAATAGGGTTCTCTAGCTACTAAAATACCTAACCTCAATTTTGTTAGTACAGTTGAAGTCGGAAGTTTACATACACTTAGGTTGGAGTCATTAAGACTTGTTTTTCAACCACTCCACAAATGTCTGGTTAACAAACTGTAGTTTTGGCAAGTCAGTTAAGGACATCTACTTTGCGCATGACACAAGTCATTTTTCCAACAATTGCTTACAGACAGATTATTTCACTTACAATTCACTGTATCACAATTCCAGTGGGTCAGAAGTTTACATATACTAAGTTGACTGTGCCTTTAAACAGCTTGGACAATTCCAGATAATTACGTCTTGGCTTTAGAGGCTAATTGACATAATTTGAGACAATTGGAGGTGTACCTGTGGATGTATTTCAAGGCCTGCCTTCAAACTCAGTGCCTCTTTGCCTGACATCATGAGAAAATCAAAAGAAATCAGCCAAGACCTCAGAAAAAGAATTGTAGACCTCCACAAGTCTGGTTCATCATTGGGAGCAATATCCAAATGCCTGAAGGTACCACGTTCATCTGTACAAACAATAGTACGCAAGTATAAACACCATGGGACCACACAGCCGTCATACCGCTCAGGAAGGAGACGCGTTCTGTCTCCTAGAGATGAACGTACTTTGGTGCGAAAAGTGCAAATCAATCCCAGAACAAAAGCAAATGACCTTGTGAAGATGCTGGAGGAAACAGGTACAAAAGTATCTATATCCACTATAGAACGAGTCCTATATCGACATAACCTGAAAGGCCACTCAGCAAGGAAGAAGTCACTGCTCCGCTATAAAGAAGCCAGACTACGGTTTGCAACTGCACATGGGGACAAAGATCGTACTTTTTGGAGAAATAAAAATAGAACTGTTTGGCCATATGACCATCATTATGTTTGGAGGAAAAAGGAGGAGGCTTGCAAGCCGAAGAATACCATCCCAACCGTGAAGCACGGGGTTGGCAGCATCATGTTGTGGGGGTGCTTTGCTGCAAGAGGGACTGGTGCACTTCACAAAATAGATGGCATCATGAGGTAGGAAAATTATGTGGATATATTGAAGCAACATCCCAAGACATCAATCAGGAAGATAAAGCTTGGTCGCAAATGGGTCTTCCAAATGGACAATGACCCCAAGCATACTTCCAAAGTTGTGGCAAAATGGCTTAAGTACAACAAAGTTAAGGTATTGGAGTGGCCATCATAAAGCCCTGACCTCAATCCTATAGAAGATTTGTGGGCAGAACTGAAAAAGTGTGTGCGAGCAAGGAGGCCTACAAACCTGAATGTTACACCAGCTGTCAAATTGCCTATGTAAGGCGGAGTTAGGCGCAGGACACAGAAATGACTAATAACTGTTACTTTACTCAAAAACAATATTCCATACAGGAGACAAATAATCCAGGTCACAAATCGAGACAACTTGACAATAACAAACACACACAAAACCAAGGTGGTAACCAGAGGGTTAAATAGGGAACAATGATTATGGAATGGAAACCAGGTGTGTATAATGAATACAAAACAAATAAAAAATGAAACTGGATCGGTGGTGACTAGAAAACCGGTGACGTCGACCGCCGAACGAACAAGGAGAGGGACCAACTTCGGCGGAAGTCGTGACACCAGCTCTGTCAGGAGGAATGGGCCAAAATTCTTATTGTGGGAAGCTTGTGGTAGGCTACCCAAAAGGTTTGACCCAAGTTCAACAATTTTAAGGCAATGCTACCAAAAACTAATTGAGTGTGTGTAAACTTCTGACCCACTGGGAATGTGACGAAAGAAATAAAAGTTTAAATAAGTAATTCTCTCTACTATTATTCTGACATTTCACATTCTTAAAATAAAGTGGTGATCCTAACTGACCTAAGACAGGGACTTTTTACTAGGATTAAAAGTCAGAAATTGTGAAAGCCAAATACATTTAAACTCAGGTTAAGGTGTATGTAAACTTTCGACTTCAACTGTATATACCTCATGTTCTGTTAAAAAAAACACACAAAAAACACTTGATCTCAGTTGAAGCTGACGTTTATCTCAACAAGTAGCAACTCAAAATACAATGGAAATACAATCACCAAATCACCTAGTATTTTCCGATCAAAAACATATAAACAAAATAGACTGTCCAAACGATACGAATCATGGCTTCTATACTAGACAATTAGTGATGAACACAACACAACACTTTAATATTCACCAACACCCAAATAGGCCTGTCAACATTATTGCAGTGTTCTATTCATTTATGCTGTCATTTTCATTTGTTAGTTTCCTCCGTTTTTTCAGGGACCCCTTGAAAGCTCAGTGCAGTCCCAATGCCTCTGGTTAAGAATCACTGTGCCACTGTGCCATGCTGATGCTGTAGGGAGGAACATAGGCAGGGTTGGTCTTAAGCACATCTGCTTTGGGTTTTACAATTCCAGTATTAAGCCTGGTTGACAAAAAAAAGTGCAATGATGTCAGTTGGTTTACCTTGGTTTAATCGCTCTTTCTTTATTATTTTTATGATCCATGACAATGAAGGACTGAAAATGTTCTTTATGTTCTCTGTTACATTCATATGCTTCAAATATTATTGTATTGTATTAATGGGGCTATTCTTGTGTTTTTTACTTAGCTTTCTGTACAGTGGTAATGGGTCAATTTTAGTTATGCCAGAAATGTTCATTGATTGGCAGCTACACAGAATCTGATATGACTTGAAACTTAATAAATGACAATGATCTGAAACAAGACATTTTGAAATGTTGTACAATACTACTATCAAGAGGTTCTTTGTGTTTCAACAGTAAGATTGCATGTTATGTTTATTTTGTATTTTTTACCTCATTGAGCTTTTAACCAATAAAATATTCCTCCTGATATATTTGTTGCTGGTTGGATATTTGATTTGTTATTGTTTTTTCTGTAAAACACTAAAGAGCAATATCCTCATCATCAAAGACAGTTACGGCAGCAATATTGTATCATTGGTCGTCTTGTATGTGCAGTGATATGAGTAAAAAATAGGTAGGATTCAACAGTGTGTATTTACTCAGCAGTTCAGTAGCCTATTACGGAACATTGCCTGGTAAACAACATTATAGTATCCCCTCATGGAAAACAGCAAATGAGCTAATTATAATACACAACGTAAGCACAATGAGTGGATAACAGACAAGCTGTAATTTCAATTAAGATAATGAGCAAGCTAAAATGGACAATGTCCCTATTTGTTCATCATTTTTTAAATGGACAGCAACTGAATTCAGAACATGGGCCGTTCTTACAGTATCCTCCCTACACACCAAGTCAGAACCATAGGATGATTAACGGGTACAAATAAACAGACAATGAATGCTTTTAAAATATTTTATGATGACATTTCTCTAAAACTGGCTGTAGGCCACATGTGCACCACCAAGTCAGAATTGTAGGCTAAGTTCTGATAGGGAGAGCGACCAAATTCATAGGGTTAGACACGTGCTATTAACCTCTTCAACCTATGGGGTCGCTATGTCATTATTGGATAAAAAACGTGCCCGTTTTAAGCGCAATATTTTGTCACGAAAAGATGCTCGACTATGCATATAATTGGCAGCTTTGGAAAGAAAACACTCTACCGTTTCCAAAACTGCAAAGATATTATCTGTGAGTGCCCCAGAACTGATGCTACAGGCAAAACCAAGATGAAACTTCAAACAGGAAATGAGCAGGATTTTTGACTCTCTGTTTTTCATTGTCTCCTTATATAGCTGTGAAAGCGCCACAAATTAACCTGCCCTTTCTATCGTTTCTCCAAGTTGTCTGCAGCATTGTGATGTATTTGTAGGCATATCATTGGAAGATTGGCCATAAGAGACTACATTTACCAGGGGTCCGCCCGGTGTCCTTTGTTGAAATTGTTGCGTAATCTCCAAGCTGCTCGCATTCATCCATGTGATTGAGACAGAGAGGAGACTTCCAGAAATGATATATCATGAAGAGATATGTGAAAAACACCTTGAGGATTGATTCTAAACAACGTTTACCATGTTTCAGTCGATATTATGGAGTTAATGTGGAAGAAAGTTTGGCGTTTGGATGAATGAATTTTCGTTTTTTTTGGTAGCCAAACATGACGCAGAAAACGGACCGATTTCTCCAGCACAAATAATCTTTCAGGAAAAACTGAACATTTGCTATCTAACTGAGTCTCCTCATTGAAAACATCCGAAGTTCTTCAAAGGTAAATTATTTTATTTGAATGGTTTTCTGGTTTTTGTGAAAATGTTGCCTGCTGAATGCTAACGCTAAAAGCTAACGCTAAATGCCATTCCTCATGAAGCTGGTTGAGAGAATGCCAAGAGTATGCAAAGCTGTCATCAAGGCAAAGGGTGGCTACTTTAAATTATCTCAATAAGTACTACTACTCATCGCAGCTGTGTTCTTGACCAGCGCTTACATTTGCATGCCTATAAAAACATCCAGAGGTATCTGCACAGCCCCTTTACTGTGACATGTACCCAGGCTATCTGTATTCCCCTTGCCTGTCTTGTGTTCTGTATTTGTTAAGTGTATGTTTGAGTAAAGATGGAACAAATGGGCTGTGGGCCTGTCTTTAGAACTGCTACCAGTAAATAGATTTGATTTGTTTTTGGAGAATGGATTTGCCTGACCTGTGCAGTAACACCTCTTCGCTAGATGGAGTGATGAACTTGTTGTTGGTTATATGCAGTGTGTCAGGGAAAGAGCAGGTGTTCTTAATGTTTTGTACACTCGGTGTAGGTTGATGTGTTAAGTGCTAAGCCTCCTCACTGCTGATTGGTCAGTCGAATGAAGCGAGATCCTCATCTCTGCTTCTGGGCTAATGGCTGTTGAAGAGGGGGAGTTGAGTGAGCTGGGGCCTTTTATGTTGGGGAATCACTCGAGGGGAATGCTGACCAACTGAGCATCTCTGAATATTCAGTGTTGTTATATTTCAGTTTTCTGTGATGTATGTTAAAGTGTCATATTGGGATGCAAACTCAAAATTGAAAACATTTCAACTCTAAATCTGCCATGTTAATTAAAGGTGTCTTGTTGTAAAAAGGTTCAACGGCACTGACCGCCACCGGTATGCGTGCATGACTGTCTGCTTAATGGCCTATGTTGTAGAATTATAAATCAATACAGATTAAATGAGTAATTTATACTCCGTGTAATTAGCATTTTGCCTCCATTTAAAAGGCATCCTTACTGGGATTTGCATGATTCATTATTTCCAATTCCAATTCAGACAGTCTAAATTCCAATTCAATTCCATTCCCGTGATGATATTATTTTGCAATTCAATTCAAATGAATATTTTTTAAGATTGCTGCAATTTCAAATGAATACCAAATAAATTATCCACTACCTGCTTGAGTTCCATAATTGAATTTGGAATTAAATTTTAAATTGACCGTATACTGCAGTAAAGGCCACAAAAACACTACAGTGAATACTATAGTATGCTACAGTCATGTCCGAAAAAAACATCAATAAATACTATAGTATATAAATATAGTAATACTACAGTATTTAGACGATAGTATACTATAATATTTTTGATATGGGTAGTTATTAAGATTATTTTGTAATAACGTGGTTCAGCAATGGCATTTACAGTAAGAGTACAGTTCAACCCTATTAAATCCGCAGGAAAAGGTCCCTTATCTGGTAATGCTTTGGCGATAGATCCTACAAAGACACGTTATTTGCTAAAGAAATTAGAAAAATGTAAGTGTCGAGTGCTAATTCAGAATCTGTAAACAAAATGTACATATGTATATGTCTAAAACGTAAACAAATATGCATATTTACTGTGTTCAGGATCCCTTAACTTTGTGTGAGAGTTGACCTATGGGTGTTGTCAAATGGCGGTCACTTTTTGGATCATAAACCCCCCCCCCCCCAATAAAAAAAAACGTGTTAGGATCAACTTTGATGCAGATACGGCTGGTGAAAAGGTGTGGGTATTTCTAGATTGGACCCAAGTCAAAGCGTTGTATCAGTGTAACCAGTACAGACCAGACCTCAAGTCTCTGACCAAACCATGGAGGACGATGGCGAGGGGCACACAAAGCTTCAGCAGCGGGCACTACTTCTGGATCGTCAGACAAGAAGAAGAACATGATGCATATAAGATAGGAAGGATGTACCAAAAAACTAGAGACCGGGCTGCTAAAATGCTAAACGTATTCAAAGTAATACAGTGCCAAAATGTGGTCTGTGGGTTGATGATTATCAGATTGGGTTAGATACAATTGACAGCAATAAAGTGGTCAAAAACAGTATGAGTAGGAAAGACTTCATTGGTGACATTGGTGTTAATTTAGACTATGAACCTGGGATTCTTTATTTCTATCTCATTCAAGATGATAAGGCAAAGCTTGTGTTCTCATACACCATTGAGTTCAGTATGTTACGTGCAAAGGCTTGGCCACCACCTGCTAGTATGGGGCTAAACTGTTAGGTTATAGACCGGATGCCACTGTTCTACTCGAGGGATATGGAAGTTGTTACACGTTGGCAAAGGCACTGTTGGTTTCTTTAAAAACCCTGACTTGAAACACAGTAAGCCTCTGTTTCCTGTGTTTGAGATCCCTGATGAGTATCAAACTCTACAAGGTGTCAAAAGCGTTCCACAGGGATGCTGGCCCATTTTGACTCCAACGCTTCCCACAGTTATGTCAAGTTGGATATTCCGATAGCTGATGTTTAAAGTTAGTGAGGGAGATATAAGTCTCCAACTTCAGCAATTTTTGCAATTCGTTCCAATCATTGGCACCAGAGAACTGGAAGGAAAGGCGGCCAAAGTGGGTGTAAGCTTTTGGGATGACCAGTGAGATATACCTGCTGGAGCGCTTGCTACGGGTGGGTGTTGTTATGGTGACCAGTGAGCTGAGATAAGGCGGAGCTTTACCTAGCAAAGACTTACAGATGACCTGGAGCCAGTGGGTCTGGCGATGAATATGTAGCGAGGGCCAGCCGACAAGAGCATACAGGTCTCAGTGGTGGGTGGTATATGGGGCTTTGGTGACAGATAAACAAAACAAACTAAATGGAGTACCGTGATTAATGAACAGTCCAGCAGGCATCAGCTATGTAGCCAGGTGATCATAGGGTCCAGTGAACAGCAATAGATGAAACAGGGAATTTGTTACACTCTAGCAAGCGGGAGACAAAGGCGTTCATAAAGTTAGCAGGCCGGGCCTAGCAGAAGTATCTTCATAGGTGTCTGACAAAGGCCGGTTGAGGGCACATTGGATTGAATTACGTCGGCAGATCAGTCTTGATGGATTTTCGGGTCTCCATGTCGACAAAGGGTCCAGGCCAAATTGGCAAAAGAGGTAATGTAGCTGGAGTAATATAATTTGCTGGCGATGCACCAGGCTCAAGGCTAACTGGTGCTAGCTTCGGGACAAGGGCGTTAGCCACTATGGCCACTCGGTAGCAGTTAGCTAGTTGTGATGATCCGATGCAAAGGTCCAGGGCTCACGGCAGAAATCCGGCGATGTAGTGGCTTCTAGTCGTGTTAGTGAAGAGTCCGTGAGGCATCAGCTGTGTGGCCAAGTGATCATATGGTCCGCTGAGCAGGCCGGGAGATGGGCCTGGTTCAAAGATTAGCTTTGGGACTGGGCCACTCAGTAGCAGCTAGCTGCGAGGATTGGGAATAATGGTCCAGTAATGGAGGAATCTGGAGTAATGGTGGAGAAAAGCAGTCCTGATATGCTCAGGGTTGATATCGAGCTGTGCAGACTGGCGGGTATTATCCAGGGTAAAATCGGCTGGTGTCTGAGCTAGAGGTAAAAAGCCACTAGCAGTGGCTAACAATGACTAATTAGCCAATTAGCTGGTTAGCATCGGATGGCTAGCTTCTGATGGGGGTTCTAACTAAAAGGTCTAAAAATAGCGGATCGAGACGGGTTGCCGGAAGGTATATTTAATTTAAAAATGGAAAAAGAGATTGAAATATATTGAAATATATACAAAAAAGTCATTAAGCATTTCCAATCCAAAATTAAATCTAGAATCAGCTTCCTATTTCACAACAAAGCATCCTTCACTCATGCTGCCAAACATACCCTCGTAAAAGGTCCTGAAAGATGCAGGTATAAGGTGTCACGTCTGCTCCCGCTCTTCCCTTCCCCTGGCCCTTGAGGGCGCCAGATTACCCTGCATCACACGCTCCTGCAATCCATCACTCACACCTGCCCTCCCTCGTCACTCACATCAGCGTTATTGCACTCACCTGGACTCACTTATCACATGTTCTTTTCCTCCCCTATATTTGTCTGTTCCCTTGCTATGTTCCTCGCTGCTGCATTGTAATTGTTTTTTTGTCATTAGTTTCTGTTTGCTGACGCTGTTCCTGTCTCGTTCTATGTCTGTATTTATTAAATGTTACTCCCCGTACCTGCTTCGTCTCAATACATGTGACATAAGGGCTGGAAAACTGAGAGAACTTGTTGAGAAGGGAAGTGCCTCGTGATACATCAGAGAGAGTGTATTTTGTTATAAAATACAGCACTGAAGCAGAGAACATTAAAAGAATCATTAATAATTGGGGAATCAATCAAAGTTATATGCTACTTAGCCATGTCTTCCCTGAGCCACCAGTCATATGCTTTAAGAGATGTCCTACCCTAAATGACAAATTAGTCCACAGCTATCTTCCTGGTGACTCTCAAAAAACTTGGCTTGACCACAAACATAGGGCTCTTTTAAATGTAGCCAGTGCAACCATTGCAGAATATTGCACAGAAAAAGTATTTTGTTGACACAGCTTCTATAATGGAGTATTACGTCAAGCATTTAATTAACTGCAAAACCACTCATGTCATCTATAGATTGGAATGTCCATAGTGCAATGTGTTCTACATTGGACGCACAAAGACACACCTTCAAGACCACTTAGCGGAACACAAGTACGCCATACAGGTAGGCAATGAAGACTACCCCATGGCAAGGCACTACAAGTCCTTACACCATGGCAACCCTGCCTCCCTACTAGCTATGGTTATTGATCATGTTCCGGCCTCAATTACAAAAGGGGACCATCTTGAACAGTGAAACCAAAGGGAAAGGTTGGGGATTTCCAAACTACAGGCCACTAAGTACCCTGGTTTAAATGAAGACATCAATCATATCAAAATCAAATTTATTTATATAGCCCTTCTTACATCAACTGATATATCAAAGTGCTGTACAGAAACCCAGCCTAAAACCCCAAACAGCAAGCAATGCAGGTGTAGAAGCACAGTAGCTAGGAAAAACACCCTAGAAAGGCCAAAACCTAGGAAGAAACCTAGAGAGGAACCAGGCTTTGAGGGGTGACCAGTCCTCTTCTGGCTGTGCCGGGTAGAGATTATAACAGAACATGGCCAAGATGTTCAAATGTTCATAAATGACTAGCATGGTCAAATAATAATAATCACAGTAGTTGTCGAGGGTGCAACAAGTCAGCACCTCAGGAGTAAATGTCAGTTGGCTTTTCATAGCCGATCATTAAGAGTATCTCTACCACTCCTGCTGTTTCTAGAGAGTTGAAAACAGTAGGTCTGGGACAGGTAGCACGTCTGGTGAACAGGTCAGGGTTCCATAGCCGCAGGCAGAACAGTTGAAACTGGAGCAGCAGCACGGCCAGGTGGACTGGGGACAGCAAGGAGTCATCATGCCAGGTAGTCCTGAGGCTCAGGTCCTCCGAGAGAGAGAAAGAAAGAGAGAATTAGAGAGAGCATTTTTAAATTCACACAGGACACCGGATAAGACAGGAGAAATACTCCAGACATAACAGGCTGACCCTAGCCCCCGACACAAACTACTGCAGCATAAATACTGGAGGCTGAGACAGGAGGGGTCAGGAGACACTGTGGCCCCATCCGATGATACCCCCGGACAGGGCCAAACAGGCAGGATATAACCCCACCCACTTTGCCAAAGCACAGCCCCCACACCACTAGAGGGATATCTTCAACCACCAACTTACCATCCTGAGACAAGGCCAGGTATAGCCCACAAAGATCTCCACCACGACACAACCCAAGGGGGGGGGGGGGGGGGGGGCAACCCAGACAGGAAGACCTCGTCAGCGGCTCAACCCACTCAAGTGACGCACCCCTCCTAGGGACGGCATGGAAGAGCACCAGTAAGCCAGTGACTCAGCCCCTGTAATAGGGTTAGAGGCAGAGAATCCTAGTGGAGAGAGGGGAACCGGCCAGGCAGAGACAGCAAGGGCAGTTCGTTGCTCCAGAGCCTTTCCGTTCACCTTCACACTCCTGGGCCAGACTACACTCAATCATAAGACCTAGATGATGAGATGAGTCTTCAGTAAAGACTTAAAGGTTGAGACGGAGTCTGCGTCTCTCACATGGGTAGGCAGACCATTCCATAAAAATTGAGCTCTATAGGAGAAAGCCCTGCCTCCAGCTGTTTGCTTCGAAATTCTAGGGACAATTAGGTGGCCTGCGTCTTGTGACAGTAGCGTACGTGTAGGTATGTACGGCAGGACCAAATCGGAAAGATAGGTAGGAGCAAGCCCATATAATGCTTTGTAGGTTAGCAGTAAAACCTTGAAATCAGCCCTTGCCTTAACATAATGCCAGTGTAGGGAGGCTAGCACTTGAGTAATATGATCAAATTGTTTGGTTCTAGTCAGGATTCTAGCATCCGTATTTAGCGCTAACTGAAGTTTATTTAGGGCTTTATCCGGGTAGCCGGAAAGTGGAGCATTGCAGTAGTCTAACCTAGAAGTAACAAAAGCATGGATACATATTGAAATATATAGAAAAAAGTCCGAAAATAGTCAGTTTTACAAGGTTAGACTGTAAACATTAAGCATTTCCAATCCAAAATTAAATCTAGAATCAGCTTCCTATTTCACAACAAAGCATCCTTCACTCATGCTGCCAAACATACCCTCGTAAAAGGTCCTGAAAGATGCAGGTATAAGGTGTCACGTCTGCTCCCGTTCTTCCCTTCCCTAAAAGATCTCTTTGTTTCTTGGGACATAGAACAAGCATCTCTGTATCGTCCTAGTTAAAAAGTAAAACGTTTGCAGCCATCCACTTCCTAATGTCTGAAACACAGGCTTCTAGCGAGGGCAATTTTGGGGCTTCACCATGTTTCATTGAAATGTACAGCTGTGTGTCATCCGCATAGCAGTGAAAGTTAACATTATGTTTTCGAATGACATCCCCAAGAGGTAAAATATATAGTGAAAACAATAGTGGTCCTAAAATGGAACCTTGAGGAACACCAAAATGTACAGTTGATTTGGTCAGAGGACAAACCATTCACAGAGACAAATTGATATCTTTCCAACAGATTAGATCTTAACCAGGCCAGAACTTTCCGTGTAGACCAATTTGGGTTTCCAATCTCTCCAAAAGAATGTGGTGATCGATGGTATCAAAAGCAGCACTAAGGTCTAGGAGCACGAGGACGGATGCAGAGCCTCGGTCTGACGCCATTAAAAGGTAATTTACCACCTTCACAAGTGCAGTCTCAGTGCTATGATGGGGTCTAAAACCAGACTGAAGCATTCCGTATACATTGTTTGTCTTCAGGAAGGCAGTCAGTTCCTGCGCAATAGCTTTTTCAAAAATGTTAGAGAGGAATGGAAGATTTGGGTCAAGGTTTGGCTTTTTCAAGAGAGGCTTTATTACTGTCACTTTTAGTGAGTTTGGTACACATCCGGTGGATAGAGAGCCATTTATTATGTTCAACATAGGAGGGCCAAGCACAGGAAGCAGCTCTTTCAGTAGTTTAGTCAGAGTAGGGTCCAGTATGCAGGTTGAAGGATTAGAGGCCATGATTATTTTCATCATTGTGTCAAGAGATATAGTGCTAAAACACTTGAGTGTCTCCCTTGATCCTAGGTCCTGGCAGAGTTGTGCAGACTCAGGACAACTGAGCTTTGGAGGAATACGCAGATTTAAAGAGGAGTCCGTAATTTGCTTTCTAATGATCATGATCTTTTCCTCAAAGAAGTTCATGAATGTATTACTGCTGAAGTGAAAGCCATCTCTTGGGGAATGTTGGTTTTTAGTTAGCTTTGCGAGAGTATCAAAAATAAATGTTGGATTGTTTTTATTTTCCTCAATTAAGTTGAAAAAAAATAGGATGATCGAGCAGCAGTGAGAGCTCTTCGATACTGCACTGTACTGTCTTTCCAAGCTAGTCGGAAGACTTCCAGTTTGGTGTGGCGCCATTTCAGTTCCAATTTTCTGGAAGCTTGCTTCAGAGCTCGGGTATTTTCTGTATACCAGGGAGCTAGTTTCTTATGACAAATGTTTTTAGGGGTGAAACTGCATCTAGGGTATTGCACAAGGTTAAATTGAGTTCCTCAGTTAGGTGGTTAACTGAATTTTGTCCTCTGCCGTCCTTGGTTAGGCAGAGGGAGTCTGGAAGGGCATCAAGGAATTTTTGGGTTGTCTGAGAATTTATAGCACGACTTTTGATGCTCCTTGGTTGGGGTCTGAGTAGATTATTTGTTGTGATTGCAAACGTAATAAAATGGTGGTCCGATATTCCAGGGTTATGAGGAAAAACATTAAGATCTACAACATTTATTCCATGGGATAAAACTAGGTCCAGAGTATGACTGTGGCAGTGAGTAGGTCCAGAGTGTCACGTTCTGACCTTAATTTCCTTTGTTTTGTATTTATTTAGTATGGTCAGGGCGTGAGTTGGGTGGGTTGTCTATGTTTGTTTTTCTAGGTTTTGGGAATTTCTATGTTTCGGCCTAGTATGGTTCTCAATCAGAGGCAGGTGTCATTAGTTGTCTCTGATTGAGAATCATACTTAGGTAGCCTGGGTTTCACTGTGTGTTTGTGGGTGATTGTTTCCGTGTCTGTGTTTGTTCGCCACACGGTACTGTTTCGGTTTTGTTCACGTTTATTGTTTTGTATTCATTGAGTGTTCAGTTCATGTTTTTAAATAAACAACCATGGACACTTACCACGCCGCATCTTGGTCCGATCCTTGCTACACCTCCTCTTCAGACGAAGAGGAGGAAAACCCTACAGAATCACCCACCCACCAAGGACCGAGCGGCGTGGTAAAAAACCGCAGCGACGACAGCAGCAGCAGCAGCAACAGCGGCCAGCATCACAGGACTCCTGGACATGGGAGCAGATACTGAACAGAGAGGGACCCTGGGCACAGGCTGGGGAAAATCGCCGTCCTAAAGCAGAGCTGGAGGCAGCGAAAGCTGAGCGGCGTGGTAAAAACGCAGCGACGACAGCAGCAGCAGCAGCAACAACAGCGGCCAGCATCAGAGCAGAGTCTGGACTACACGACTTGGGAGGAGATAGACAGGTGGGCGGTCGACCCAGGGAGAGTGCCGGAGCCCGCCTGGGATTCGATGGAGCAGTGCAAGGAAGGCTACAGGAGAATAAGGTTGGCGAAGCCAGCACGGCAGTGCGACAGGTACGAGAGGCAGCCCCAAATTATTTTTTTGGGGGGGCACACGAGGTGTGGTACTAAGCCAGGTAGCAGACCTGAGCTCACTCCTCGTGCTTATGATAAGCAGCGCATTACTGGTCAGGCACCGTGTTATGCGGTTAAGCGCACGGTGTCGCCAGTGTGTGCCCATAGCCCGGTGCGCTATAGGGCAGCCCCGAGAGTGCCATGCGAGTGTGGGCATTGAGCCAGGGCGTATGGTGCCTGCTCAGCGGGTCTGGTCGCCGGTACGCAGTTTTGGTCCAGGTTATCCTGCGCCGGCTCTGCGTGCTGTGTCTCCGGGGCGCTGGGAGGGTGCAGTGCGTCCTCTGCCTGCGCTCCGCTCGTGCCGGGCAAATGTGGGAGTGGAGCCAAAGGGAGAGGTGCGTGTAGTAAGCACTAGATCTCCCGTGCTTACCCACAGCCCGGTTCAACCTGTGCCTGCACTCTGGAGGATCCGGGCTAGAGTAGTTGTCCAGCCTGGGGAAGTGGTGCCAAGGTTGCGCACCAGAGCTCCAGTGCTCCCCACAGCCCAGTCTTTCAGGCTCCTCCTAACACCAAGCCTCCTGAAGGTCTCCCCAGCCTGGTGGTTCCTGTGGCAGCCCCACGCACCAGGCTGTCTCTCTGTCTCCTCCCTGCAGGTGGTCCCGCCTGTCCGGCGCCGCTGCCGGAGCCTCCCGCCTGTCCGGCGCCGCTGCCGGAGCGTCCCGCCTGTCCGGCGCCGCTGCCGGAGCCTCCCGCCTGTCCGGCGCCGCTGCCGGAGCCTCCCGCCTGTCCGGCGCCGCTGCCGGAGCGTCCCGCCTGTCCGGCGCCGCTGCGCGTCCCGCCTGTCCGCGCCGCTGCCGGAGCCTCCCGCCTGTCCGGCGCCGCTGCCGGAGCCTCCCGCCTGTCCGGCGCCACAGCGTCCGGCGCCGCTGCCGGAGCCCCTCAGCCCAGAGGCGCCAGAGCCCCTCAGCCCAGAGGCGCCAGAGCCCCTCAGCCCAGAGCCCCTCAGCCCAGAGGCACCAGAGCCCCTCAGCCCAGAGGCGCCAGAGCCCCTGCCCCTCTGTCCCGAGCCCCTGCCCCTCTGTCCCGAGCCCCTCAGCCCAGAGGCGCCAGAGCCCCTGCCCCTCTGTCCCGAGCCCCTGCCCCTCTGTCCCGAGCCCCTGCCCCTCTGTCCCGAGCCCCTGCCCCTCTGTCCCGAGCCCCTGCCCCTCTGTCCCGAGCCCCTGCCCCTCTGTCCCGAGCTGCCCCTCTGTCCAGTGGGGTCATTGAGAGGGGTGGCCATGGTGAGAAAGCCACGGAGGCGGACAATAAGGCGGACTAAGACGATGTTGAAGTGGGGTCCGCGTCCCGCGCCAGAACCGCCACCGCGGACAGACGCCCACCCAGACCCTCCCCTATAGGTCAAGGTTTTGCGGCCGGAGTCCGCACCTTTGGGGGTACTGTCACGTTCTGACCTTAATTTCCTTTGTTTTGTATTTATTTAGTATGGTCAGGGCGTGAGTTGGGTGGGTTGTCTATGTTTGTTTTTCTAGGTTTTGGGAATTTCTATGTTTCGGCCTAGTATGGTTCTCAATCAGAGGCAGGTGTCATTAGTTGTCTCTGATTGAGAATCATACTTAGGTAGCCTGGGTTTCACTGTGTGTTTGTGGGTGATTGTTTCCGTGTCTGTGTTTGTTCGCCACACGGTACTGTTTCGGTTTTGTTCACGTTTATTGTTTTGTATTCATTGAGTGTTCAGTTCATGTTTTTAAATAAACAACCATGGACACTTACCACGCCGCATCTTGGTCCGATCCTTGCTACACCTCCTCTTCAGACGAAGAGGAGGAAAACCCTTACACAGAGACATGTTTGACAAAACCCATTGAGTCGATGATGGCTCCGAAAGCCTTTAGGAGTGGGTCTGCGGACTTTTCCATGTGAATATTAAAGTCACCAAAAATTAGAAAATTATCTGCTATGACTACAAGGTCCGATAGGAATACAGGGAGTTCAGTGAGGAACGCTGTATATGGCCGAGGAGGCCTGTAAACAGTAGCTATAAAAAGTGATTGGGTAGGCTGCATAGATTTCATGACTAGAAGCTCAAAAGACGAAAATTGTAAATTGAAATTTGCTATCGTAAATGTTAGCAACACCTCCCCCTTTGCGGGATGCACAGGAGATATGGTCACTAGTGTAACCAGGAGGTGAGGCCTCATTTAACACAGTAAATTCATCAGGCCATCTCTGACAGCGAGGCGCCGACAGAGATGGCCGCCTCGCGTTCCTAGGAAACTATGCAGTTTTTTGTTTTTTTACGTGTTATTTCTTACATTAGTACCCCAGGTCATCTTAGGTTTCATTACATACAGTCGAAGAACTACTGAATATAAGATCAGCATCAACTCACCATCAGTACGACCAAGAATATGTTTTTCGCGACGCGGATCCTGTGTTCTGCCTTACAAACAGGACAACGTAATGGATCGCATGCAGCGACCCAAAAAAACGACTCCGAAAAAGAGGGAAACGAGGCGGTCTTCTGGTCAGACTCCGGAGACGGGCACACCGTGCACCACTCCCTAGCATTCTTCTTGCCAATGTCCAGTCTCTTGACAACAAGGTTGATGAAATCCGAGCAAGGGTAGCATTCCAGAGGGACATCAGAGACTAACGTTCTGTGCTTCACGGAAACATGGCTCACCGGAGAGACGCTATCCGAAGCGGTGCAGCCAACGGGTTTCTCCACGCATCGCGCCGACAGAAACAAACACCTTTCTGGTAAGAAGAGTGGCGGGGGCGTATGCCTTATGGCTAACGAGACATGGTGTGATGAAAGAAACATACAGGAACTCAAATCCTTCTGTTCACCTGATTTAGAATTCCTCACAATCAAATGTAGACCGCATTATCTACCAAGAGAATTCTCTTCGATTATAATCACAGCCGTATATATCCTCCCCCAAGCAGACACATTGATGGCTCTGAACGAACTTTATTTAACTCTTTGCAAACTGGAAACCATTTATCCGGAGGCTGCATTCATTGTAGCTGGGGATTTTAACAAGGCTAATCTGAAAACAAGACTCCCTAAATTTTATCAGCATATCGATTGCGCAACCAGGGGTGGAAAAACCTTGGATCATTGTTACTCTAACTTCCGCGATGCATATAAGGCCCTGCCCCGCCCCCCTTTCGGAAAAGCTGACCACGACTCCATTTTGTTGATCCCTGCCTACAGACAGAAACTAAAACAAGATGCTCCCACACTGAGGTCTGTCCAACGCTGGTCCGACCAAGCTGACTCCACACTCCAAGACTGCTTCCATCACGTGGACTGGGATATGTTACGTATTGCGTCAGAAAACAACATTGACGAATACGCTGATTCGGTGTGCGAGTTCATTAGAACGTGCGTTGAAGATGTCGTTCCCATAGCAACGATTAAAACATTCCCTAACCAGAAACCGTGGATTGATGGCAGCATTCGCGTGAAACTGAAAGCGCGAACCACAGCTTTTAATCAGGGCAAGGTGTCTGGTAACATGACCGAATACAAACAGTGCAGCTATTCCCTCCGCAAGGCTATCAAACAAGCTAAGCGTCAGTACAGAGACAAAGTAGAATCTCAATTCAACGGCTCAGACACAAGAGGCATGTGGCAGGGTCTACAGTCAATCACGGACTACAGGAAGAAATCCAGCCCAGTCACGGACCAGGATGTCTTGCTCCCAGGCAGACTAAATAACTTTTTTGCCCGCTTTGAGGACAATACAGTGCCACTGACACGACCTGCAACGAAAACATGCGGTCGCTCCTTCACTGCAGCCGAGGTGAGTATGACATTTAAACGTGTTAACCCTCGCAAGGCTGCAGGCACAGACGGCATCCCCAGCCGCGCCCTCAGAGCAAGCGCAGACCAGCTGGCCGGTGTGTTTACGGACATATTCAATCAATCCCTATACCAGTCTGCTGTTCCCACATGCTTCAAGAGGGCCACCATTGTTCCTGTTCCCAAGAAAGCTAAGGTAACTGAGCTAAACGACTACCACCCCGTAGCACTCACTTCCGTCATCATGAAGTGCTTTGAGAGACTAGTCAAGGACCATATCACCTCCACCCTACCTGACACCCTAGACCCACTCCAATTTGCTTACCGCCCAAATAGGTCCACAGACGATGCAATCTCAACCACACTGCACACTGCCCTAACCCACCTGGACAAGAGGAATACCTATGTGAGAATGCTGTTCATCGACTACAGCTCGGCATTCAACACCATAGTACCCTCCAAGCTCGTCATCAAGCTCGAGACCCTGGGTCTCGACCCGCCCTGTGCAACTGGGTTCTGGACTTCCTGACGGGCCGCCCCAGGTGGTGAGGGTAGGCAACAACATCTCCTCCCCGCTGATCCTCAACACTGGGGCCCCACAAGGGTGCGTTCTGAGCCCTCTCCTGTACTCCCTGTTCACCCACGACTGCGTGGCCATGCACGCCTCCAACTCAATCATCAAGTTTGCGGACGACACAACAGTGGTAGGCTTGATTACCAACAACGACGAGACGGCCTACAGGGAGGAGGTGAGGGCCCTCGGAGTGTGGTGTCAGGAAAATAACCTCACACTCAACGTCAACAAAACTAAGGAGATGATTGTGGACTTCAGGAAACAGCAGAGGGAACACCCCTATCCACATCGATGGATCAGTAGTGGAGAGGGTAGCAAGTTTTAAGTTCCTCGGCATACACATCACAGACAAACTGAATTGGTCCACTCACACTGACAGCGTCGTGAAGAAGGCGCAGCAGCGCCTCTTCAACCTCAGGAGGCTGAAGAAATTCGGCTTGTCACCAAAAGCACTCACAAACTTCTACAGATGCACAATCGAGAGCATCCTGGCGGGCTGTATCACCGCCTGGTACGGCAACTGCTCCGCCCTCAACCGTAAGGCTCTCCAGAGGGTAGTGAGGTCTGCACAACACATCACCGGGGCAAACTACCTGCCCTCCAGGACACCTACACCACCCGATGTTACAGGAAGGCCATAAAGATCATCAAGGACATCAACCACCCGAACCACTGCCTGTTCACCCCGCTATCATCCAGAAGGCGAGGTCAGTACAGGTGCATCAAAGCTGGGACCGAGAGACTGAAAAACAGCTTCTATCTCAAGGCCATCAGACTGTTAAACAGCCACCACTAACATTGAGTGGCTGCTGCCAACACACTGTCATTGACACTGACCCAACTCCAGCCACTTTAATAATGGGAATTGATGGGAAATGATGTAAATATATCACTAGCCACTTTAAACAATGCTACCTTATATAATGTTACTTACCCTACATTATTCATCTCATATGCATACGTATATACTGTACTCTATATCACCGACTGCATCCTTATGTAATACATGTAACACTAGCCACTTTAACTATGCCACTTTGTTTACATCAGTGGTCACCAAACTACGGCCCGCGGGCCGGATACGGCCCGTCAGCACATTTGGCCCGGCCCTCTGAACAATACCAGAGACGCTATCAAATTTTTTTCCTATTTGGCCTCCAGAAAAAAAATCCTAGGCCCGGCCCTGTCAAAGAGAGAACGGAATAATGGCGAAAAGGTTAGGTAAGAGAAAAATTGATTCAGAATGCAGGGTATTTAACCTGCAGTGGACAAACAATTTTTTTTTTGTTCAATGCAAAGAAAAGGCTGTTTGTCTCATCTGTCAAGAGACGGTGGCGGTATTCAAAGAATACAATCTTCGCCGACACTATGAATCCCGTCACAAAGACAAGTACGATAGCTTGCAAGGCCAAATACGAGCAGACAAACTCTCAAAGCTAAAAAGTGGACTACTATCTCAGCAGAATACATTTGTACGCCAAGCTCAGCTGAACCAGGCATCCGTTCGGGCCAGCTTTCGGGTTGCTAAACTGATAGCAAGAAGCGGTAAGCCTTTCACTGACGGAGAGTTTGTTAAGAAATGTATGGATGCTGTCGCGGAGGAGGTGTGTCCCGAGAAGAAAGATGCATTTAATGCCGTAAGTCTGTCGGCGAGTACAATCACCAGACGCGTTGAAGAAATCGGGAGTAATGTATATGCCCAGCTGCAGCAGAAGACGAAAGAATTTGACTTTTTTTCATTAGCACTGGATGAGAGCACGGACGTGCAAGACACAGCGCAACTGCTCATTTTTATTCGTGGAGTTAGCGCAAACTTTGAGATATGCGAGGAGCTGGCAGCCCTCCAAAGTCTCAAAGGGACTACAACGGGAGAGGATATTTTTGACAAAGTGTGCCAAACCATGGAGAAGTTGGACCTGGACTGGTCAAAGCTAGCTAGCATCACGACTGACGGGGCTCCTAGCATGGTGGGCGAAACTCGCGGTCTAATAGGACGCATGAACCGGGAGTTGGAAAAAGGGGTCTCACCGCCCGCTACGAGTCCACTGCCTAATTCACCAGCAAGCACTGTGCTGCAAAGTGTTGAAGTGGGATTCTGTAATGAAGGTTGTGGTGTCGTGCATAAACTTCATCAGAGCAAAGGGACTTAAACACAGGCAGTTCCAAGAATTCCTGTCTGAACTGGAGTCTACGCACGGAGATGTGCTGTACTACACAGAGGTCCGATGGCTGAGCCGGGGCAGAGTTTTGAGGCGTTTTTACGAGCTGCTACCGAAATTAACGCATTTCTTCATTTAAAAGACAAAACGGTCCCAGAGCTGATCGACCCAGAATGGAAATGGCACCTCGCATTTTTAACAGACGTGACAGAAATACTTAACAGCCTTAACTTGCAGCTACAAGGCGAGGGGAAACTCATTTGCGACATGTATTCACACATAAAAGCATTTGAGGTGAAATTAGCGCTGCTTTTGGAACAAGTGAAAAAGCGCAACTTCGTCCATCTTCCTGCTACCCAAAACCTGTCGACAGAGAACCCAGCGGTCCCGTTCCCAGCTGAAAAGTGCGTGGAAGCACTGGAAATGCTGAAGGCGGAGTTCGGTGTGCGATTCAGTGAACTACATGTTCATGCAAAAGGAATCCGTCTTTTTCAGAACCCCTTTGTTGCCGACATTGATGAAGCCCAGCCTTCATATCAGTTTGAGTTGGCTGAGTTACAGAACTGTGATGTTCTGAAAGACGCATTCAAGCCCAACAGTCTCATTGACTTCTATGCCGCCCTCCCAAACGACACATATCCAAACATCAAAAAACACGCAATGAAAATGTCCACAGTTTTTGGCAGCACGTATATCTGCGAGAAAACCTTTTCTAGCATGAAACTGCTGAAAACCCCGATGAGATCAAGATTGACAGATGAACATTTGCATCAGTGCTTGAGACTGGCTGTAACTAGAATGGAACCTGATATTCAACTTCTCACCAGCCAGATGCAGGCCCACAGTTCACACTGATGAACATACATAGGTAAGCTCACTTTTCTGACTTGAATGAGTCATTCTGAGCATAAACAAATATAATCATAATAAAATCTACTGGGATAAAATCCATCTTTACAACCATACTGGTAGTGAAATGTATTGTGCTGTGTAGGTGCTGTATCACTTAGTTCAGTTTCTCAACCTGCTTCTTTTGTGGTTTTCACAGGGAAGTTGATGAGAGAGAGCTGCAAACAGCGGTGTCTACAAGCCTACTGGAACCTACAAAAGGATTATAAGGAAGGAACACAAGAACTTTAAGAGACTGCTCATATGTGTCAGAGAGATTCTGCTCTGACAACTGAGCTGAACTTTTATCTGTTAAGATTGTGCATGGCACGACAGAAAGTTAATGTTCCATGGCTTTTTTTTCTATGAAGAACCCAGAGAGAGTTATTTAGTTATTATTTATTTCCTGTTTTTTCTGTGAAGAACTCAGAGAGGGTTATTTAGTTATTATTTATTTCATTAATAGTGTTATTTGTTTCCTGACTTTTTTTCTGTAAAGAACCTGGAAAGGGTTATTTGGTTATGTGTGGCTTTCTGGAAAACAATACATTTTTTAAGCTCCCCTACGATCGTCACACTTTTTCTGTTACAAACTGACACCGGCCCCCCATCAGAGAAGGGAAAAGTTATGTGGCCCTCACAGGAAAAAGTTTGGAGACCCCTGGTTTACATACTCATCTCATATGTATATAATGTACTCGATACCATCTACTGTATCTTGCCTATGCTGCTCTGTACCATCACTCATTCATATATCCTTATGTACATATTCTTTATCCCCTTACACTGTGTATAAGACAGTAGTTTAGGAATTGTTAGTTCGATTACTTGTTGGTTATTACTGCATTGTCGGAACTAGAAGCACAAGCATTTCGCTACACTCGCATTAACATCTGCTAACCATGTGTATGTGACAAATAAAATTTGATTTGAGGCTTAAGCCATGTTTCAGTCAGGCCAAGCACATCAAGATTATGAGCAGTGATTAGTTAATTGACTATAACTGCCTTTGAAGTGAGGGATCTAACATTAAGTAAACCTATTTCAATAATGGCAGATTTCTCACCCTTTCTGTAGGGTCGTGATAGGTCCATTTGCTGTCATCTAGTGGACATTTTGCTCAATTGCCCTCAGCTATGTTTAGACTGTTGTTGTTCATGTTTGCTGTGTTCTAGTGTACTATGGAATATATTGATTTCTTATTCTTGACACTTCTCCCAGTCATATTTAAGGTTAGAACTACCTTTCTAGGCATTCTGATACTTCTAGCTTGGAGTTGAATTTTTTGATAACATAGCTACAATATTTCACTTTTTAATGTGTTTAGTATTGCTTATGAGGTGTGTCCAATCAATTTTGCAACCACTCCCTCTTCAAATTAGGTCTAATTGGAAAAGAGGACATTGTATAACTTCTTTGTACACCCTGACGAAGGCCATGTAGCTGAAACGTATTACATAGGCCTAAGCTTCTCATTACCGTAATACATTGTGGGATTGACAAATCCATACAAAATGATGTTTGGAGTTTTCAGAAAATATGTATCAAGCAACCATTACGCATGGACCCTCCATGTACAGTGCACATCACATGCTTTGGATGACCCCGGGGCGCTATCACCAGGGTGGCCGGGTAGTGTTCAGTAAGCACGAAATTGTGACCGGCCGGCTCGATTTGGTCTTATGTAGCAAAATTGGAAAGTTTTTTAAACATTTTACAGAGCTCCGAAATGGTATATCAAATCAAATGTTATTTGTCACATGCACTGAATACAACATGTGTAAACCTTACGGTGAAATGCTTACTTACAAGCCCTTAACCAACAATGCAGTTCAAGAAATAGAGTTAAGGAAATATTTACTAAATAAACTAAAGTAAAAAGATCAAATCATAAAGTAACACAAGAAAATTACATTAAAATAATGAGGCTATATAAAGAGAGCACCGGTAACGAATCAGTGTGCGGGGGTACAGGTTAGTCGAGGTAATATGTAAAGTGACTATGCATAGATAATAAACAGCGAGTAGCTGTAAATGTAAATTGTCCGGGTGTAACTTGTCCGGGTGGCCATTTGATTAATTTTTCAGCACTCTTATGGCTTGGATGTAGAAGCTGTTAAGGAGCCTTTTGGTCCTGGACTTGCCGTGTGGTAGAGAGAACAGTGTATGACTTGGGTGTCTGGAGTCTTTGACATTTTTTTTAGCCTTCCTCCAACATCACCTAGTATATCACCTGGATATCAGGAAGCTTGGCCCCAGTGATGTACTGGGCCATACGCACTACCCTTTGTAGCAGCTTACAGTCAGATGCCGAGCAGTTGTCATACCATGTAGTGATGCAATCCGTCAGGATGCGCTCGATGGTGCAGCTGTAGAACTTTAAGGATCTGGGGACACATGCCAAATATTTTCAGTAGCTAGAAGTGTTGTGCCCACTTGTAACGGTTTTCTTCCGTTGAAGGAGAGGAGGACCAAAATGCAGCGTGGTTAGTGTTCAACATGTTTAATATAGACGATAACCGAGAACACTACAAAATACAAAACAACAAATGTGAAAACCGAAACTTATCTCATCTGGTGCAATGACACAAAGACAGAAGACAACCACCCACAAAACAGGCTACCTAAATATGGTTCCCAATCAGAGACAATGACTAACACCCGCCTCTGATTGAGAACAATATCAAGCCAAACATAGAAATAGACAAACTAGACATCAACATAGAATGCCCACTCAGCTCACGTCCTGACCAACACTAAAACAAAGAAAACACAAAAGAACTATGGTCAGAACGTGACACCACTTTACAACTGTCTTAGTGTATGTACCATGATAGTTTGTTGGTGATGTGGACACCAAGTAACTTGAAAATCTCGACCTGCTCCACTTCAGCCCCGTCGACGTTAATGGGGGCCTGTTCGGCCTTCCTTTTCATATAGTCCACAATCAGCTCCTTTGTCTTGCATACATTGAGGGAGAATGTATGCAGCCTCCTTATAGGCTGTCTTATCGTTGTTGGTGATCAGGCCTACCACTGCTGTGTCGTCAGCAAATTTAATGATGGTGTTGGAGTTGTGCCTGGCCGTGCAGTCATGAGTGAACAGGGAGTACAGGTGGGGACTGAGCACGCATCCCTGAGGGGGCCCCCATGTTGAGGATCAGCGTGGTGGATGTGTTGTTACCTACCCTTACCATCTAGGGGTGACCCGTCAGGATCCAGTTGCAGAGGGAGGTGTTTAGTCCCAGGGTCCTTAGCTTAGTGATGAGCTTTGAGGGCACTATTGTGTTGAACACTGAGCTGTAGTCAATGAATAGCATTCTCACATAGGTGTTCCTTTTGTCCAGGTGTGAAAGGGCAGTGTGGAGTGCAATAGAGATTGCATCGTCTGTGGATTTGTTGGTGCGGTATGCAAATTGGAGTGGGTCTAGGGTTTCTGGGATAATGGTGTTGATATGAGCCATGACCAGCCTTTCAAAGCACTTCATGGCTACAGACGTGAGTGCTACGGGTCGGTAGTCATTTAGGCAGGTTACCTTAGTGTTCTTAGGCACAGGGACTATGGTGGTCTGTTTGAAACATGTTGGTATTACAGACTCAGTCAGGGACAGGTTGAAAATGTCAGTGAAGACACTTGCCAGTTGGTCAGCGCATGCTCGGAGTACACGTCCTGGTAATCTGTCTGCGGCCTTGTGAATGTTGAAATGTTTTATTAAGTCTAAATCACATCGGCTGCGGAGAGCGTGCTCACACAGACGTCCGGAACAGCTGATGCTTTCATGCATGTTTCAATGTTACTTGCCTCGAAGCGAGCATAGCAGTTATTTAGCTCATATGGTAGGCTTGTGTCACTGGGCAGCTCACGGCTGTGCTTCCCTTTGCGGTCTAATGTTTTGCAGGCCCTGCCACATCCGATGAGCGTCGGAGCCGGTGTAGTACGATTCGATCTTAGCCCTGTATTGATGCTTTGCCTGTTTGATAGTTTGTCGGAGGGCAGAGCAGGATTTCTTATAAGCTTCCGGGATAGAGTCCCGCTCCTTGAAAGCGCCAGCTCTACCCTTTAGCTCAGTGCGAATGTTGCCTGTAACCCATGGCTTCTGGTTGGGGTATGTACTGTACGTACAGTCACTGTGGGGACGACGTCCTCGATGCACTTATTGATAAAGCCAGTGACTGATGTGGTCTACTCCTCAATGCCATCGGAAGAATCCCCGAACATATTCCATTCTGTGCTAGCAAAACAGTCCTGTAGTTTAGCATCTGCTACATCGGACCACTTTTTTATAGACTGAGTCACTGGTGCTTCCTGCTTTAATTTCTGCTTGTAAGCAGTAATCAGGAGGATAGAATTATGGTCAGATTTGCCAAATGGAGGGCGTGGGAGAGCTCTGTGTGTGGAGTAAAGGTAGTCTAGAATTTTTTTCCCTCTGCTTGCACATTTGACATGCTGATAGAAATTAGGGAAAACTGATTTAAGTTTCCCTGCATTACAGTCCCCGGCCACTAGGAGCGCCACCTCTGGATGAACATTCTCCTGTTTGCTTATGGTGGTATACATTGACTGCGGTTTTAGTGATAGCACCGGTCTGTGGTGGTATTAAAAATATAGATGAAAACACTCTAGCTAGATAGTGTGGTCTACAGCTTATCATTAAATACTCTACCTTAGGTGAGCAAAAACTTGAGACTTCCTTAGATATCGTGCACCAGCTGTTGTTTACATAAATGCATAGGCCCCCGCCCCATGTCTTACCAGAGGCTGCTTTTCTGTCCTGCAGATAGTGTATAACCGGCGAGCTGTATGTTTTTAATGTCATCATTCAGCCACGACTCGGTGAAACATGAAATATTACAGTTTTTAATGTCCCATTGGTACGATAAACGTGCTTTCAGTTCGTCCCATTTATTTTCCAGCGATTGAACGTTAGCTATCAGGACGGAAGGCATGGGCAGATTAGCCACTCATCGCCCGATCCTCACAAGGCACCCTGATCTCTTTCAGCGAAATCTGCGTTTCCTTCTCTAGCGAATAACGGTGATCTGGGCCTGGGCGGGAGTCTGTATTATATCCCTCCTGTCTGACTCATTGAAGAAGAACTCTTCATCCAGTTTGAGGTGAGCAATCGCAGTTCTGATGTACAGAAGCTCTTTTCGGTCATAAGAGATGGTAGCAGCAACATTACGTACAAAACAAGTTAGGAACAATGCGAAAAAAACAAACAAAATAGCATGGTTGGTTAAGAGCCGATAAGACGGCAGCCTTCCCACCCAGCTCCATTTCTTACGGATCCAAGATGGTGAACCAAGGCGGGGGGAGCGTTCTCTATTAAAGCACTGCAATTGTGGAACAGCTCGCCCTGTCAGGTTAGAGGGGCCGACACCACTTTAATAACTGATTGTTTTGCTTTCTATGTTATTTTATCATCGTTTTAATGTGTGTTGTGATTCTAAATGTATTTTAAATGAAGTATGATTTGATTTGGATCAAACAGTGATAACACATTAAATTGTTGTATAAATAAACAAAATATGACGTTGCATTCCCATTTGAACTTTGGTATGCATTTAGGTGACATCCAAACCAAAAATCAGACATTGATTTTCAATTGGAATTCATCCGCAGACACTGGGCCCTCCTTGCAATAACTTTGATACTGTTTTGGATGGTTGAAAGCATAGTGACGCATTGGGAATTCAACAAACTTTTGGCTATCTTTTTGAGTCTGTAAAAATAGGTCGGAATCTCATTGATCAATGTCTCGACCAAATATTACGCAATTCTTCCTGTTGAAATGACGTGGTGTGTCCAGTGGGTCAGTGCACAAATGAGCTATGATACGATACTCTATTGGCCACTCCAACAATGAAAATCAATGTCTTCAAAAATGGAAGGCAGTCGGGTGAGACCATTCTAACCAATGAGAGGGCAGATAGCCTGTTGTTCACATACCTCAACAGTCCCACTAGCTGCCACAGTGATTTAAACAAACATTTGCCTTTTGGTTTTTATTTAATGCTAGGATTATGCATACATTTAGTAGTGTGGTTAAGGTTAGGTTTAAAATCACATTTTAAGAAGAGAAATAGGCAGGGTTTATGATTTTGTGGCAACTAGTGAAAATTGATTTAAGGCACACGTACAGTATAGCCTGTACGATGATATTATTATTATGGACAAAAGAGCAAGATAAAAAATTATTTGTCAAACTGCAGCCAAACATCGATTATCATGACACCAGAATAAGACCTTCAGAAAGGAGCATCAAGCTCAACCCCGTGAAGTTAATCATAATTTATTTAAGCTGTAGCCTAATAAACGATATGCTTTCCCGATGAGTCATAGTGTGAGGACCACACAACATGCCAGCGTGTGACTCCAAGTTTACTTCGATATGATGGTTAATTCTATCAATAGTTGCACAAAGCGTTTCCACCGACATTTCTAGCATAAATTCATTTTACAGACACAAAAATATCTCACATTTCGTAGCATATTTTGATTTGTCAACGTTTGGAGAGTTTACCGAAAATGTTTCTGTTTCCATCAGACATCAAATCGTAATTTCTGGGAAACAACGTGTTATTTTTCCACTCTGGTGGTAAGATAGGCATCCTCTAGTTTCTATTTTACTTCTGCATTTGCCGTTTTTTCTCTCTTTTCCTGCACGTCAATGTTGGTAAATTATTGTTTTGAAGACTGCTATCCACTACACCTTTGCTCTCACATACTGACCATGACCAGAGCATTACAGAGAGCCAACAGCCCACACCCTTACTCAATCTGTTGTAGAGACACTCATAAACCTCTGCTTAATTATTTCCTAAAGTCTACCACATTCCAGACAGTGTGAGGGGCTTGCAGCTCTAGCTGAATAAATTAAAGAAAGGCAAAACATATATATACAGTGGGGCAAAAAACTATTTAGTCAGCCACCAATTGTGCAAGTTCTCCCACTTGAAAAGATGAAAGAGGCCTGTAATTTTCATTATAGGTACACTTCAACTATGACAGACAAAATGAGAAGGAAAAAAATCCAGAAAATCACATTGTAGGATTTTTAATGAATTTAATTAGCAAATTATGGTGGAAAATACGTTTTTGGTCACCTACAAACAACCAAGATTTCTGGCTCTCACAGACCTGTAACTTCTTCTTTAAGAGGCTCCTCTGTCCTCCACTCGTTATCTGTATTAATGGCACCTGTTTGAACTTGTTATCAGTATAAAAGACACCTGTCCACAACCTCAAACAGTCACACTCCAAACTCCAGTATGGCCAAGACGAAAGAGCTGTCAAAGGACACCAGAAACAAAATTGTAGACCTGCACCAGGCTGGGAAGACTGAATCTGCAATAGGTAAGCAGCTTGGTTTGAAGAAATCAACTGTGGGAGCAATTATTAGGAAATGGAAGACATACAAGACCACTGATAATCTCCCTCAGTCTGGGGCTCCAGAGAAAAAATGGCAAATTGGGACCAGTAGAGTTAATACAAACGCATAACATTACTGAATAAAGACACCTAGAAAGGAGAGGGCATCCTGTGTAGAGGCTCCTAGCGGTTCCCTGGTGTCTACCTGGAGGTGCGTAGCTGTGATTTGTAGTGTGTTTACTTATCCTGAGGCCCAGCCCCTTCGCTCTGTACTACAGGACACAGGGAGAGAAGGGTGCAATTGTGGCCCACATTTTGGGGTGTTCCTGCCTGTGAGCATTCCTGCATCAGCAGGAACTCCTCTTTATACTTCTATTGGTCAATTTTGAAGTTAGGACAGGCGGGAGTCAGGGGCGCTCCAGTACAGTGACAATGGTAGCTAGCTAGTAGTACACCAGTAGACAGTGTCCTTTGCCCCTGCCTGTCGGGCACCGTTTTTCTCACAGTTCTGTTAATGACAATGAGGGCAGGTGTTCGGCTGCTGGAACAAACGGCACTGTGTGCTTGTTTAGCCAGCTAGGACTCCAGTACACAGCAGGCGAGAGGCGTGGGCGAGACCGTGTGCTAGCTAACTAGCAAGCTAGCTAGCACACTGTGTCGCTAGCTATTACAGTGTCGCCCTAGCCTCCCGTTTGCTGTGCCAGCGGGTGGCGGGGATAACCAGTAGACAGTGTCCTTCGCCACGCCTGTCGGGCACTGTTTTGTGTGGTACAAAGCAGGCAGGAGGTGGGGGCGACACTGTGTGCTAGCTAGCTAAGTAGCGCACTGTCACTAACTAGCCAGTGTTCATTTGTCTGGAAGCAAGACGGTGTCCGCAACGGGGCTGGTTTCCTTTTTGTAATCCGTGATTGACTGTAGACCCTGCCACATGCGTCTTGTGTTTGAGCTGTTGAATTGCGACTCTACTTTGTCTCTATACTGACGCTTAGCTTGTTTGATTGCCTTGCGGAGGAATATCGGTCATGTTTCCAGTCGCTATGCCATGATTAATAGCAGTGGTTCCCGCTTTCAGTTTAGCGTGAATGCTGCCATCAATCCACGGTTTTTGGTTAGGGAATGTTTTAATAGTCACCGTGGGTACAACATCACCGATTAACTTGCTAATAAACTCGCTCACCGAGTCAGCGTATACATCAATGTTGTCTGAGGCTATCCGGAACATTTCACAGTCCACGTGATGGAAGCAGTCTTGAAGCGTGGAATCCTATTGGTCAGACCAGCGTTGAACAGACCTGAGCACGGGTGTTTCCTGTTTTAGTTTCTGTCTATAGGCTGGGAGCAACAAAATGGAGGGCGGGGGAGGGCTTTGTATGCGTCTCGGAAGTTAGAGTAGCAATGATCCAGAATTCTGCCAGCTCGAGTGGCACATTCGATATGCTGATAAAATTTAGGGAGCCTTGTTTCCAGATTAGCTTTGTTCAAAATTCAAAAGGCACTCGCACATCTGAGCAATCTTTTTTGCAGGTGCATGGCAACAGTTGAACAAGATAAATGAAACTGCACACTGCACGTCAAAGCTCTGACGAAGGCCGTGAGGACAATACGTAAACGTATTAAAGATCAGTGATACTATCAAGAGCAGTGTGCGGTATCCTTTTTCCTTCAGATTAGCTTTGTTCAAATCCCCAGCTACAATAAATGCAGCCTCAGGATATATGTTTTCCAGTTTACATAGAGTCCCATGAAGTTCTACACGGCTGTGATTATAATCGAAGAGAATTCTCTTGGTCGATAATGCGGTCGGCATTTGATTGTAAGGAAATCTAGGTCAGGTGGACAAAAGGACTTGAGTTCCTGTATGTTATGATTACACCGTGAGTCATTAATCATAAAGCATACACCCCCTTCTTGCCAGAGGCAAGATTTGTTTGCACAATGCGCGAAGAAACCGGATGGCTGTACCAACTCTGATAGCATATCTGGAGTGGGCCATGTTTGATGTCTCTCTGGAAGGCAACATTTGCTCGACTTTCATCTACCTTGTTGTCAAGAGACCATGTAGGTTCTATGAAGAACCCTAAAAAAGGGTTCTATATAGCCCCCCAAAATTATTGTAAACATAGCAGAACCTTTTTTGGTGCTATATAAAACATTTTTTAATGGTTTGTCATAGAACCTTAGGAAAGTGCTATTCATAGCACTATACAGGTCCAATTTAGAACTTCATTTATAACTTTTTATATAAAAAGGTTCTTTGGAGCACCAAAGAGGGTTCCGCTACGGTTAAATAACCGTTATTTGGCACTATACTGTACACCACTGAAACAGCAACATGTCAAAGCAAATCACACTTTACTGTTTAACTCATGTGCAAACATTTTACTGATTTTGTTGGAGTCTCGTTGGAGACAACATTAGCATTTTAGCTAACCCTTCCCTAACCCTTATGCTAAATTTAGCCCATTTCACCCAACCTGCTACGTAAATTCTCCTAACCTTTGTCATTAGTTCCTCTAACCGCCAATGTAACTTCTCCACATAATTCTCCTTTGTTGTTAAGGTGCAACAAGAAACCTGGTCTCAGAGAAAGACGTGTAATACTATACATCATCCAAGACGTGTGATAAGTTAAGTCATTTCATTAATATGCTATTATACGATCCGGGTAAGATGTATGATAATATACATCCTATAAATCCTATGATATTGTTCGACCGCTATTTCATTCATAATGTAACCTAACGTAACATAATCTATTATACTCCCGAGTAGCGCAGCGGTCTAAGTCACTACAGACCCTGGGTTTGATCCCGGGCTGTATCATGATCGGGAGTACCGTAGGGAGGCGCACAATTGGCCCAGCGTTGTTCGGGTTAGGGGAGGGTTTGGCCGGGGGGGCTTTGCAAGTAGGCCGTCATTGGAAATAATAATAATAATAATAATTATTATTATTATTATTATTATATAAAGGTTAAATAAACATTTTACAAAAATTCTAAATGGAGTGTCACTGATTTACGTACTGAATAATAACAATTGCCTTGAGACCATGTTGCTTATACTGGTGTACTATCTTAATTTGACCAGTTTCTCACAGCAGGAAAAATAATCCTATAGCAACAGGAAATGTGGAGTATGGGCCTAATTAATTAACATTTTTGTACGGGTTGATCCATTTTTTTCAAGTTTGACCTTGAATTACAATCGAATTTGCATTTCCTACTGACCAGGAACATTCGGCACAAAAACAGCGTGACCAAATTAAGATGGCACACCTGTAAATTGTAGGTCTTATAGCCAGTGCCTTAACTGGCTAGGTTAAGTGTTTGATTCATGAATAATGTAAAAATCAAATAATAAGGGGTTAACTCTTAGTAGTCTATGAATCACACAACCACAGCAAGAGTTGGCAGATGTCATTGTACAGAAATGTTGTCAGTCAAGTACTGAAATGAAAGCTATTTACAGTGGTAATATACTCAGTGTCTTAAAACTGAAGCAATGGGGAGCATGATGACCTTTCAATGTTTACCTAAACGTATTGCTCTTTCCATGTGTTGTCATATTTGGTAAAAAAAACACTTAATGCTAATGAATGAAGCAACAAGTGAGGATGTTCTTGCTAACAGGAAGTGAGTGTGTGTGTGCAAGAGGGAGACAGAAAGAGAAAGAAGGAACAAGAACGTGAAGATGTTTTTATTATTTTAGCACCTTTATTATTTTAACTGATCTCTACTGTATATTATGTAATCTGTTACTATATCCAGGAATAGGCCGACTTAAATTAGTCTGCGACATTGCGGTCATGTGAGAGGGTGGAGCTGTTAGGATGAACGTATATCAGCTATTCTTGGTGACAATCTAGATGTGAAAGGGTATGAACACCAACATGCTTGTCATAGAAAGGAGAAGGATCATCTCTGAGTCGGTCTTCAGTCTGGTAAGATTCGGGTTAACCCCTAATTAATGGCTTAATAAGCTGGTTGCATTCTGTACATTATCACTTGTTTCTCATGAAGCTACATCCTATACATACAACTTATTTCCCTATGAGGAGATACGGCTACGATGAGAAAGTGCTCTCTTCATTCATATGCACGGACAAAATTAAACAACTTCTGCACAATTCAAAGTTCATTTGTGGATACAGCCCCTAGAAGTTGTGTCAGAGTGGGAAAGAGTTACCAGTTCCACATGCAATTGCTTTGGAGTTGTTCAAATAATGTTTGGATATTTCTATATGATCACTCCATAAATAATCCAGACCTACACGCAACAGTATCTCTTGCGCTTTTGACGATGATGTCACAAGGCCCTTTTCACATCATATGCCTAAATACATATAACCACATTTTTCTTTTGATTCTTTAATTACCTTACATTATGTTATTTCAAGTTCTCCATTTGGGACGCAACATCACATTGTTATAATAAGTCTTAATTGGGCTTGCCTATATGAATCTTTGATTTTTGTGTCATTCGCCGGTTTGCTACCGACACCCCTTACAGGGATCAATTGATACACAGCTTCTCTGGTTTACTGCGCATCCCATGCAAAGAATGAAACAATATTAACATGATAACAAAGAGTTATCCTAGCAACAACAATAACCTATAAGGCTATTGAAGGCAACTAGGGCTTGTGCTAACTTTGTGTTCGATGAAAAATGATAGACCTTTCAAACGTTGTTTGCATCATAACGTTGGTAAGCGCTAAACCCAATGCCGCTAAGAGGGGAGTAAGGGAGGGCACGTACACTGAGTATACCAAGCATTAGGAACACCTTCCTAATATAGAGTTGAACCCTGACTTTTTGCCCTGGGAACTCTAAAAGGTGCCAAAAGTGTTCCACAGCGATGCTGGCCCATGTTGACTCCATTGCTTCTCACAGTTGTGTCAAGTTGGCTGGATGTCGTTTGGGTTGTGGACCATGCTCGATTCACACAGAACTGTTGAGCTTGAAAAACCCAGCAGCATTGCAGTTCTTGAGACCAATCGGTGAGCCGACTACCATGCCTCGTTCAAAAGGCACTTAAATATTTTGTCTTGCCAATTCACCCTCTGAATGGCACATACACAATCAGTGTCTTAATTCCTTTAATTGTCTCCTCTACTTCATCTACACTGATTAAAGTGGATTTAACAAGTGACATCAATAAGGGATCATAGCTTTCACCTGGTCAGTCTATGTTATGGAAAGAGCAGGTGACGTTAATGTTTTGTATACTCAGTGTATGTCCTGAAAGGAAGATGTGTATTTCACAAATAAAGCAGATGGCATACAAAAGGACCCCCCCATTAATTTATTCTCTAATTATTTGCAGCGTGGAAAATCTACTCTTGTATTCATGTTTTTGCTGTTTGGTAAGTCACCTTTATCTCAATGCGTATTTATTTTATTCAATGCTTTACAGAAAAGGTTTTGGCTTGTCTAAAGAGAATCTCTGGGCTTGCCAACACATCACCCACACAGACTTTCCCATGGAAATGGTAATTCCTTCCCTTCTGGAGGGCTAGGTCAGTTTACTGTAAACCACATTGTGACACATGTTGCTGACTGGTTTTATGACAAAGATAAATGTTTCATCAGAGTAGTCATGAAACGGGTGATGTCATACATCTCCCCATCTTCGTAAGCAAGTGCTGGAATTCATTACAAAAGTAGACCGATAAACGAACAACCCAGTCTCAAATGTTATTGTACGGCTTTTGGAAGAGAGAACGTTTCTTACATTTCCAGGAACGTGTTTGTTTAGGGGACTTTTCTCTCTGCATGTGTGCACTGTGCTTAAGCTCTACCACATCCATACAACTTCTGTAATTTCCTTTGAGTCAGGACATGAGCACGCCATGCCATTCCTCCAGTGAAGCCTGCTGTCACAATAGCAGTGAGTTTTAGTGTTTGGGCCCCTCTGTCCTGGTTTGAAGGACTGTGTCAGATCTAGCATAAGCTCCTACAATTCTCTCAAGGAGTCGGGAGATAGGCATGGAGGAGCAGAACTCATATGGGCTTGAGCACCATTGATGACATTAAGGCACGGTGACAATTCTTCACTGTTTCACATCTCAAGCCAATTGAGACATTGCATAGATTCTCCCATATTCAAACACAGTCAATAAGTTATTAAGTGTTGGACGTTTATGATCTGGGTGTTGAATTCTGAGCTTAGTTTGGTGTAACTTTGGCATATTTGTCTTGAATTTTTCAGGACAAGTTGCATCTGAACATATAGTCACTGGCATTATAGGAGAATCTGTCCTGTTACCCTGTGACCTGAATTTATCCATCAACCCAGCAAGACTCCGGTTCCATTGGCAAGATCATTCAGACGTTGTGTTGTACTCTTTCAACGCAAGAGTTGAGCAAGAATATCAGAATAAACTTTACACAAACAGGACTAACGCCTTTCAGGTTGAGATGAGTTCTGGAAATATCTCTATCGAACTCAGGCAAGTAACACCTCAAGACAACCAGAAAACCTACTGGGCTTTCGCGTTGCTGTTCGACAGAAATGATCAACCTATCTATTTCACCAAAGTGTGTCAGACTACTCTGCTTGTCGCAGGTATGGCTGCGTTATTCATAGCTCTTTTGGGGGAATCATAAAGGACATTAATTATAGCATTTATACATGGCACTTTGTGGAACCTTTCTCTCACTTCTTGTCTTTGCCTTGTACACTTTCAGCACGGTTTCTGACACCCAAATTGACTGTGAAGTACAAAGTGATGAATGCAATGTGTTTGACCCAGGGAGGCTACCCCAAACCAAAAGTCACATGGACTATCCAGGACCTCTCTCAGCCTCAGAACGGCACTCTGGAACCCAGGGAAGTACAGACCAACTTTACACTTGATCCTGAAAGTGGACTGTACACTGTCTGGAGCCAAGTGAATTTCACAGAGAATTACATAGATAATCATTCTGTGACCTGCCAGGTGTTCAACCCCGTTCTGAGAGAGACTGTGAGCAACACAACCATCATCCGCACAAGTAAGAGAATGAACATGAAGGGAGTTTTTCCTAGCCACCGTGCTTCTACACCTGCATTGCTTGCTGTTTGGGGTTTTAGGCTGGGTTTCTGTACAGCACTTTGAGATCAGCTGATGTATGAAGGGCTATATAAATACATTTGATTTTGATTTGATAGTGTGTTTCACCCCCTCTCATTACCTAATCTTTATTAACTGAAAACTTAAACTGGTCTTGTCTTTTCCCCTCAGGTGAAGGCCTTTCTCTCAGTGCTATTGTAGGCATCACACTATTGATGCTGATTTGCGTTGGGGGAATAATTTTTGTTTACAAACAATGTAAGTTGCAATTTCAGGATTTTTATTACCATAATGAAAATAGATCCAGTACTGTATAAAAACACCCCATCTGTAAATACTCTGTTAGTGACAAATCTAAGGATATTACATCGATTTACATTCAACAAAGTGCTACCAACTCCCAATCACACGATACCGGCAAACCTGGGATAACTATAGACATAACTATGCTTTGTGGAAAATAACTATTTTTCCTTTGGCACAAATAGTTACTTTGAAAGTGACTATAACTACTTGAATAAAGATTCCAATTTTTTTTCGGAAACTATAGGATTAGCTGCCTTCAACTAATGGCAGGGCTGCATCTGCATGTTGAAGATCGAAATAGAATCAATAGAGCGCACACACAATCTCCTATACTATTCCAATCTATCTGACAGTCATACTATATTTGATCTACACAATACGTTTATATCTGAACATTCTGTTAATTCCCATTCTCCTAAATATCCATTGCTCCAGGTGTACATAAGGGCAAAACATTTAACAAATGATATTTGATTAAAAAAAAGTATAAATAAGTGACCCTCAACTACGTTATGACTCTTTCAACATGCCACTGAAAAGGTTGAAAGCTGCAATTAATACTGTAGAGTAATTTGAAGCCAATTGCAAACATTGCAAGTTGGATATTTACACAGCTAATTCTCCAGTGTAAGAAAACAAACAAAATTAACACAGAATGTTAAATCAACACTGAAAGTGTTGAGTCTGGACCCATATCAAATTATTTGTGTTAAGGGACTTTTATCAATAATGACTATGTATACATTTCAATCAGGACTGACTAATCAGAATACTATTATGTTACTCTATAGATGTATGAATTGTCTTTTGACCCTACTACTGAATATAATGTGTGTAAATGTAATCAAGAATTAGAACAATGACTGTCTGTTCCTTGGTAGAAATTAATGAACTTATAGCGAGACTGGCTAGAATGCTTATCTAAACAGGCAGACCTTGGTTCGGGTCGTAAATTATCTTAGTAGGGAGAGACGATGTGGGAAGGCTTGAGAACCATACAGCCATTGTACGTACTGGAGCGGAGATGAGACTGGGTAGTACGAAAACTAATGACGTCATTTTCAGTTTATAACCTGTGGTAAACTGTATCATGTTCAGTACTCTCGAGAATAAACGCTGCTGATTGATTTTGAGACTGGTCTCTGTCCATTTTATGCAAATAAGAGTATTACAAATTCTTAGGAATTGACAGTGTTTAATTTTCATTGGGTATTAAAACAGAGGAATTTAATTCCTGTAACAATTTGTCACATGCGCCGAATACAATAGGTGTAGACCTTCCCGTGACATGTTTACTTACTAGCCCTTAACCAACAATGAAGTTAAGAAAATCTTTACTAAATAAACTCTAAAAAAAGTAACAGTAAAATACCGATAATTAGGCTGTAAACAGTGGGTGCCGGTACTGAGTCAATGTGCGGGGTTACAGGTTAGTTGCGGTCATTTGTACATATAGATGCCGGTTTTGTTAAATTAACACACTGCTTAGTGTAAAGCTGTGCCTTTAGAGTTATTGTACAGTTACCACCCATGACCTATTTGTTTGTGACACATGGTTGCTGCATTCAGCCATTTTCAGTCTTATAAACTTCACTAATCCTAAGCAAATATGTATTTTTTTTAAACACAATACAATACATATTACACAAGTCGTTATTTTGAGGGCCTAGTGACACCCCAATGCAGGGGACTGAAACTGATACACATCACTGAACCAAAAACTGCACATCAATGTCATATTTCCCAGCATGCTCTATTGCAGGTACATTTTTAGAATTGTTTCAATACTGTACATTGTTTGATGAATTAATCTTATTCTACTTAAATATAAATTACACACGTTTTAAATGAATCCAATATCTTACTTGGACTTATTGCACCCGTTACTGAAATGTTTGTTCCAGTTTAGATGCTTTAGGTAGTCTTGTAGACTAGTCTTCCAACCCTGGCAGTCATTTTGAATACAGGTTGCAGGGTATAAGAAATTCTTAATGTTTGATGCCCCCACACTGGCTAGATTCCAATAGGAATCACACATCCCCTTGCAAGCCAACATAATGTGACTTGCAGGCCTGATGAGGCCTGTAAACCATGAGTTTAATGTTGTATTACACTCGGGGAAAAAAGTATTGCATTTGTTTCTAAAGGGGTACAAACACATGCCACTGTAGTGGTGTGGATGTATATTATAGTTCCTTCTCATGGGACTTGTAATAAGACTAAGCGATTAGCCCATTAAAGGAATTATCTCCATAAGATACATAGCAATATGCAAGAACACAATAGTTGAGTTACAGTAATAGGCAATTAAGAAATGTCTTAGAATGGAATTCTAAATATGGATTCATATACAAGGCATAACTTAAGTTGCAATGCATTAACAAGCATGTGCCATGGCCCATAGAAGAACAATGTTTCTAAGACCCTTTTATAAGCATCTAAGTTGTTTGGATTCAAAATAGGAGTTGTTGACCAATAGTTTTACTGTAAAGTTAAGATAATGATGTCTTCCTAAGACAACACAAAGCAATCTTTGTGTTGAATCGCATGATAACATATTCACTTTGGATCTCACTAGGTGAAGTCCACAGGACCAAATGTGGATGAATGCAACAAGCATGTCTATGTCACTAACAAATGCTGTCATGGGTGGTACTCAAAAGGCAAGGCACTCCGGGAAATTTTGAATAAGGCATTACACGAAACAGTGTGTTGATTTAACACTGTTCCAGTGTCTATATGGATCCACAGACTCATCACATTGTGTTGATTTAACACTCCCAGTGTTAATTCTTTTTTTAAATCACAGTGGAGAATTTGCTGTACACCAGAACAGTGTTAAAGGTCCTGAACAGTCATTCTGAAAAGTATTGGTTCTTTCATGGCTAACAACTAAGAAGTTTGAAAAGACTGAGGCTGTGGGTGGGGAGCTTACATTATATTCATGAAATGCTTATGTCAAGCAACTTGGATGCAGTAAAATCCTCTCAAGCAAATTTGGTGATACACAAAGCAACTCAAACATTGAAATTGCATTAATGCTAGATTTTTTTTGTTCGGAAAGTATTCAGACCCCTCGACTTGACACATTTTATGCATCCTGTTTCCATTGATCATCCTTGAGATGTTTCTATAACTTGATTGTGGTAAATTCAATTGATTGGACATGATTTGGATAGACTATTGACCATTTAGGGAATTGAGTTCTCAACAGGTGTGCCAAATATTATATTATATATACTATTGACTGAAAAATGACTAGGGGAAAAAATTAACTTTAACATGCATTTCTGGCTCAACCTAATATAAACGCGACTATCATCGTGTCTATAATAAGTATCTTTACCGTAGATGAATAGGCTAAACCTTTAATTATATTTGCTGTCACCCTACAGTCAATTTGTCACAAGTAGAGTAGTTACCTAGCTATATAAACCACGCCCCTCTGCAAACACATCTTCTCCCATGTTGGTTAGAAGGTGGTACTTATTTTAAATTAGGTAAGAGAATACCATTGGTGTATTAAAATGAGATTTAAGGTGATGTCACCTTGTCCCGTTAATAATGAATCCAAGTGTTTGACATGGGGGAGGGGACCAGTAGCTTTATGATCAAACTTGATCAATGTAGAAGCAACTGCCATTTTTCATACTTTGGCCAACATACTTCTGGATTACTTCAAATATCATACCATTTCATGAAAAACATGATTTTGACTGTTCATGACCTTTAACACAACACCATATGTATTTCATGAGGCCTTATTTTGAGCGCCTAGTTTGACGGTAATACAGGGGCCTGAAACTCAGACACATTTGAACCAAAACCATGTCTATCATTATTGTATTTCCCAGCATGTACTATTGTAGGTTGATTTTTCAAAAAAGGTTTCAAAATCGGTTTGAAATAACCTCAAATTGATCAGAAATACAGTGTAGACCTTGTTAATGTTATAAATTACTTTTGTAATTGGAAACAGCAGATTCTTATTGGAATATCTACATAGGCGTACAGAGGCCCATTATCACCAACCATCACTCCTGTGTTCCAATGGCATATTGTGTTAGCTAATCCAAGTTTAATTTAAAAAGGCTAATTGATCATTAGAAAACCCTTTTGCAATTATGTTAGCACAGCTGAATACTCTGGTGCTGATTTAAAGAAGCAATAAACTGGCCTTCTTTAGACTAGTTGAGTATCTAGAGGTTCAGCATTTGTGTGTTCGATTACAGGCTCAAAATGGCCAGAAACAAATAACTTTCTTCTGAAACTCGTCAGTCCATTCTTGTTCTGAGAAATTAAGACTATTCCATGAAGGCTATTCTCGTACAATTCTGTGTACTACTCCCTTCACAGAACAGCGCAAACTGTCTAACCAGAATAGAAATAGGAGTGGTACAATACAGCTATTTTCTGCCCAGGACTGGATGAATGTACTATATATCCTGGCCTCTCATTTGAGGAGTGTCAAGTATGTGAAAATCAATCTGCCCTATGTACTTTTAATAGTTAGTTGGCTGCAGTGTATTGCTCATTATGACTAAAACACTGATCCATGTTGATCTAGGTTGTGGAACCAGTGGAGTTAAAGCTACAGCAAACAGTGTTGCTGCAGGATCCAGCGAGGGTGCCGCAGGAGGTGTTGAGGAGCACAGCAATCTGATGTCTTCCACAACAAGCCAGGCTTTGGGCAATTGTAGTGTTGTTCAAGGTGATGGAGCAACAGCAATCAATAGTGGTGAAGCAACAGTTGACAACACTAATGGTGCTGCCACAGAAGATGTTACTGAACCAGTGGATGACATGGCAACTGTCATGACTGGCCTGGTCGGGTCAGGTTACCGTGGACCACAATCCTACAGGGACATCTCTCACACCCACCAGAGGGGAGAGATCGAGAGGTATGGAGGTGTTTTTTTTTAATGACACCTCACACGCATTGTAATTCTTAAGCAGTAGACAAAATCCCTTTGTCGCAGAGTGTGGAGGAATGGAATGTATGATGGGACTATGGAGAACCTACCTCAGAACAGTAACATGCAAGAAATTGACTTTGGGACAATCTGTTTCGTCAGCCAAAATGGTGGTACAGTGGTTGCTCCACTAAAAGTTTTTGCAATTATGCTGCGGGATTAGAGGTAATTTATGGTTTAGTATGGTACCCTGCGTCACTACTTCATTGCTCCAGACCAGCACAAGGGGGAGTTAGAGCACTGATTATGCTTTTGGGTCCCAATGCTGGTTCAATACCCGTGCCGGCCTCAACTGGGAGACCCATGAGATGACTAGGTTTTGGGATTCTCATTAATAAATCATTCTAAATAATAATAATCATTATTCTAATAAGTATTATCATTATTATTATGTATCACATCCGACCGTGATTGGGAGTCCCATAAGACTTAGAGCGTTTCTCTCCCTCTAAAAACATAAATAAATGTTTTGGCCTTTACAAATATTATTTTGGCCTTTATTCAGATTACAATCACTTATTTTAGTTTTTTTGAAAACGAAATAACCTCAAAAATATCATTATATATTATCAAGTTGATGGCACAGTCATAGAGCCAGCACCTAACATAAAGCTGAGTGACTCACTCATTCATGGCTTTGGATCAAAATAAATAAGTTCCAACATTCTTTCTGATAGTCTTTAATAAAGAAATGTTTTGGTTCTCCTGACCTGGACACCATGTACAGTAGTATAAAAGCCCTCCTGATTGGCACAGAAGTCTAAGATCCTGCATCGCAGTGCAAAATGAATTGCTACAGATGTAGGTTTGATACCCTTGCCGGAAGACCCATATGTAATTATCGACGATCATATTTTTTGATATACTGTAGGCCTACAGTAGGCGACATGAGTCTGACTAGTGTTGAGTAATGTGCTGTTAAAAGTGGTGTGGGTCTTATTTATTTAAAGAGCATATTGCAGTTACAAGCAATAGGATTTGAAGCAATAGCCTACAACTATTTTAGCACTTTCACGCTGCTCTGAGACAAGCATGGGGACTGATCTTGATAAATCAATGAGATTTACACTGAATCTCCGTTTGGGTATTCGTTAAACTACAATTATACAATAAAGGTGGAGAAATGTTTTGCTCTTAGTGCAGCAGTCGGTTCAGAACAAATTCTTATTTACAAAGACAGCCTACTCCTTCCCCCACATCGGGGAATTGAACCCCGGTCTCCCACGTACCTGCACAACAAGGGGATTAGTTTGCTAAATAGCCCAGTACTGTAGCCTACTCACGACCGTCACGTTGTACAGTATCATATTTTCCGTTCCATCCAAACGGAAAGCCAGAGTATTATTTTTTTTTTCTTGGAATAGAAACACTATAATATTAATCAAATGAAATAAGCAAAATGCCTAAAAATTAGTCCCATATACAATGTTCCTACAACAAGATTTTAAATTCTCTAGTACAGCACTATTGAAGGCTATAAAATGTTTCTCAAAGATTCCCTCTGGTGGTCAAACTAGCACTAACTAGCTTTAATGGTTATTATGGCTGCCACTTAGATAACGTGCCAAATTACAAACAACTGTAATGACGATAGATGAATTTGAAAATTAATGTTGTTTTTGTTATTTTTAAACGTAAATGACGACATAACAAAACATTGTAACTTGAAGAGTTTTCATAATATGTACCTGATGTTTGTATACTGTACTTTGTGTGAAAAATGTCCAGATCAAAGAGAATGTTTTAGTTGTTGTCTAAATTGGATCTGAGTAAAATCCAGACCTTGCCTCGTAACAAGTGGCGCCCAGAGAACTTGCCATGAAGACGGAAATGCCCCTTTCTGACCTGAGGGTATAAAACATGTGAGTTAAGAATTAACATATCAGACTAGGTGACCACGAGCTGCAGCCAAGGTCTGATCAGTTGTAACCCCAAAATGCAACACGAGGTTGAAGACAAAGAAACCTTTTAAAAATCTATGCTACGAATGAGGGTGAATTCAAGCAGGACCACCCGGTTACCACTCTCCAAGGAATCGTGTCAACACTGCTTTCATTCCTACGCTGGAGCCCTGAACTACATGGCTGACCATACTCAGAAGACCCCTTTTCAGAACAAGGGCTAGGAAACAGACCACTAAGAGAAAAGACACTGACATCGTGTGGACAATCAGAGAATTACACCTGGTAACCAAAGAAGTGCGGTCATCAGAGGAGAAGGCGAATCCGGTCTACAAAGAGATACCCCATCAGAGACATTCGACAAGTAATTACATCATTATATTCTGACCCATAAGAACGGCAGTTTGGGGCAAGGTGTTAGGGCTAAAATAAGCATAGTTTACAAATGTATCCAAGTGTACTTTTCTCTCATGCCCTCTCTTTTTTAAATCCCCATTGTGTTGGCCCGCTAAGAACCTGTTTCATTGTACTAAGTTCTAATCAATAGCCCAGACTGTGTGTTTGTGTATCTTATATTATCATTTTATCTTGTTAGTAAATAAATAATCAACTCAATTGGTGTGGTATTGACTTATTTAGTGGGACTCTGGTTTGTGCAGATTCACAGTTTCTGTGTTATTTGATTGTTGTTTCCTTAGGTTACCGCTGGAGGCCACCCTTATCCTGGTTTCTAGTTTCCAAGTTACCCTTATTATTACTTATTGGATTCACCTGTGTTTAATTACCTCCTCTGTTCACCTGGTTGCCTTGTTATTTAGGTTCCTCAGCTGGCCTGGATCTTTGCTTAGGTCTCATGTTTTATTAGTGTGCTCTTGTCCGGTTGTCTTGTTTCTGTTAAGACTAAGTAAAAGTTCTGGATTTACCCTTACCTCTGCTTGCTGTGTTTCTCTGCGCCTGGGTTTGATCTAGCATTATTGTTACACTACCTAGCTAAGATTATTGACGTTGGATTAAAACGAGCCTATAGCGACCATTAGATTTAAAACGTTTTCATAAAATTTATAATTCATCACTTTCACATGCACATTGAATAGCTACGTAGCTAATGTTGCCTAGTTAAGATTAGCTTGCCTGTACAAATTCCAGCAGCTAGTCTCTGTAGCTAATTAACAGCAATTAGCTGAAAGCTAGCTAGCTAATGAACAGGCAAATAAAGGTAGCTAACCAATGAATGTGATTTTGTTTTGATTAGCTAGGTAGCTAACTAGCTCATGTAATGTTATACCAGTCAGATGAGAGCTAACATTGGCTAAGTAGCTAACCAACAAGCGAGGAAAGCTAGCTAGCTATACTTTTGCCAAGTAAGTTTTTTTCTCATAAGGCTGAAGTAATCTGTAAACTTCTGATCTAGACACTTGTGGGTAATCGGAGCACAAACAAATATGCACAAAGCGAACGTCCTTGGCTGCTATGCTAGCCAAGTAACTCTAGCTAGCTAGGTAACCTTAGCCAACGTATGACTGTAACTTTAGCTAATGTGTATGGCCAGTTCATGCACCACCATATCATACTTCCTTAAACAAAACGTAACTAGTTAACATTAGTTATGTTAACTTTAAAACCACCAAACGTTGGGAAACTGCCACACTAATCGCATTCATTCGTATTGCACAGACCAATCTATGATAACGTAAGATGAAGTAGACCGATTTTACATAGGACAAACACTGCAGTTTACTACACTACATTTCCTCAACTAAGAACAAACAAGGCCACAACACAAACCAGAGTTGAGAAAACAAATTGCTTAGTTAAGAAACAGTAAGTTACCTATGTTGATTTATTTTTTATTTAATGGGGATAGGGTCTCGTTTCCTGAATTTCCACCTGACTGATGTGCCCAAAGTAAACTGCCTGATACTCAGGCCCAGAAGCCAAGATATGCATATAATTGGTAGCATTGGATAGAGAACACTTTGAACTTATACAAATGTTAAAATAATGTCTGAGACTATAACATAATTGATATGGCAGGCAAAAATCCAAAGGAAAACCAACCAGAATTTTGTTTTGAGGTCCCAGGCTCCTATAATGGAAACCTATTGTTCCTGTGTAATTCCGTCTCCCAGATTGCAATTCCTATGGCTTCCACTAGATGTCAACAGCCTTTAATCAATGTTTCAGGCTTGTTTTTTGAAAAACAGACAAGAATTTGTAGTTTTGGTTAGGAGAGCACCGGAACAATATCAGTCTTTCGGTGCGCACTTACTAATTTTGCTTTCCTATTGAACATACTACTTTTCGTATGAAATATTATAGTTTATTTACATTTTAGAGTACCTGAGGATTTAATAGAAACGTTGTTTGACTTGTTTGGACAAAGTTCAGCGGTAGCATTTTGGACTCATGTTGAACGAGTGGATTACAGAAATTGATGGCGCCAACTAAACTGACTTTTTGGGATATAAAGAAGGATTTTATCTACCAAAACCACCATTCATGTTGTAACTGGGACCCTTGGGATTGCAAACAGAGGAAGATCTTCAAAGTAAGTGATTTATTTAATCACTATTTGTGATTTTATGAAGCCTGTGCTCGTTGAAAAATATGTTAATGTGGGGCGCTGCCCTCAGACAATCGCATGGTATGCTTTCGCCGTAAAGCTTATTGTAAATCAGACAACGCAGATAGATTAACAAGAATTTAAGCTTTTAAATGATATAAGATACTTGTATGTTCATGAATGTTTAATATTACGATTATTTATTTGAATTGCGCGCCCTCCAATTCCACCGGATGTTGTCGGCTGGTGTCCCGCTAGCTAAATTGGTCTGCCTGCTCTTCAGGCAGATAGATATTCTGAGAGCAGGTTTGTGTCTCCTTCTGCTGTACATGTAAAACTGTTTAAAACTGTATAACACAATAGTGTCTTTGGAAAACTGGTTCATATATCCCGAAGTCAATAGCGAATGTGTATATGTATATATTTATGTTGCCGTTAATGTATTGAAAGTGTATTAGTTTGCTGGCTGAGCTAGCCATGTTAATGATGAGCTAACTAGCACCGTCAGTCAGTGCACTGTAATGTCACGCTAGCTATTGCTTGCAGGTGATTTATTGAAATATTAAGTGAATGTTTGTTTTCTTATTACCTTAAAAGGTTTATATAAAAAGGTTTGTACTTGTGCTCTATATTTATGGATTAATGTCACTTCACATGAAGGACATGTATCATTACTGTTGCTCCTATCTAAAAGATATCTCGTGTCCTACCTAATCAGTGAACGTGTGGCTGTGACCGTTCTGTCAATGTCTGTCATCACTGTTTGATATATTTTACTGCAGGTATGCTTTATTGTATTTTTGTTATTTTCTTAACACAACGCAGTTATATATTCACTTTGTGCATTGAGTCAGATCTATTCTGAGAGCAACGTGTGGCTGTGACTGTCATGTCATTTCTTGTTATCACTGTTTGATATATTTTACTGCAGATTTTAAAAAACAAGTCAACCTGAAGTTCGGGTGTCCGTGTGCCTTTCTTCTAGGTGGCTATATGAAGTTGGTTACACATGGGTGGAATAGGAAGTGTGGTGGTCATGTGAATTTCCTTTCGGCTTCAGACAAATGCCCAATTCTCACTTAAAATGTAGATGTTTAAATTTAGGGGTTTCAGCTAAACAAACTATAGTAATACTTTTCTTGTGACTTGTTGTTTGCAGTTACTTCATGTCAATGCAGATGAATACAGGATGAACCATATTACTTTAGGTTAAGGGGGTCGAGGTACACATAGTGGAGATCCACATGCTGAACAGTAGTAAAGCTATAGAGTACCATAGTCATGTCTCATCTACCCATTCACCAGAAATGTGTAGGGCCCACCTGGGTGATGCTATAGCAGCTATTTTGCATCTGAAGCTCACCACACCTCCGCTATCACAGTTACGGGTAAAGGAGGGAACGATGCTAATTAGGAACCAGGGGGTGATTAGGTGGTGATGGTGTAACTATGTGTAAGGAATCTGTTAACTTGGTGCTCATGTTCAGTGGACAGACTTGCCCAGTGGAAAGCAAGAAATTGGACATAACAGGTATTTGACCGTTTTTTGGGGTACATATTTTGTGTATTTGACTGAGCATGAACCTATGAAGTACACGGAAGTTGTTTTTTCCCCCACCATAGGCCAGAGAGAATACCTGTAGCTAGCCACCTTACTCTTTCTGCATGCCTTTGTGTGACAAGTTACTGTAGGTGTTCTAAAGTTGATGTTCTGAAAATAAGACCATGTAATCCTCACACTCGTACAGGTGTGTTTTCTGACTGACTCGAGGAAACATTCAGTCTGCTCAACTGACCTTGTGTTAAATGATGGTGTCCTATTACTATCTATCATTTGTACATTTTGCTTCTGTATAATGTATATTGAAATGAATCCACATAACATTGATTTCTTTATTTTAATGTCCTATACGGTAGATGTCATTCAGTTGAGCCATTATGCTGTATTTGTGTTTGGAAACTTTCTAAGGCGGAGATGTGGTTAGATGTGGTAGAGAGCCCCCTCTGCTGGATTCATGTAGCATGACACTTACTGTTTGTTGCAGTTCAGAGGTGCAGTGGCCCAAAGACAAACATGTTAATAGAGTCGTCTTAATCTTTAACGGAAATGTCATTGAATGTGTTTTATGAATGGTCAAAAGTTAAGAGATCCAATCCAGTAGCGTTGCATAGCAAAAATCTCTGGAGAAGCCAAGCCAAAAAAAAAGCCGTATTGCAATCTGTGTTGTGTTAAAAGGGTTTGCTCTATGACCTGTTAGTTATATGCCATGCCACCGTGATATATAGGCCGAGACAATAAGACAGTGGCAGAATAAATTCAACCACACCTTTGTTTCATCACAAAACCGGAGAGCATTATCTGTCCGGTGGAGTCCACAAAGCATTTTGCATGTAACAAACTGTTTCATGACCTACAGCATGGTCAAGCAAGTTAATGTTTACGTAATTTTTGGACTACTAAACAACCATGCTTAGTTTAAAACAGTAACAAAACTTAAAGATACCAAAAAACGATTTTGTCCAATCAACATAAGCTATATATGTGGCTGTCCATGGTACTGATTTATGTGTGTGCATGCGTGCAAGTAGAAAAAAACATGTTGACACACCCTCCTCTTTCATATTGCCGAAACGGTCTATGACTGTCATATCTTACGAACTGGCTCGAAGCCCGTAACAAAGAGGGAGACAACACAGAGATAAAGGAATTAACAAAAATATATGAAATAAAGTAAACTATATACAAGTAACAATGGTGTGTGTCGTCAGCAGTGTATTGGGCCGACCAACCTGCATTGTGTCCCGCCACCCACCAACCCCTCTTTTACGCTACTGCTACTCTCTGTTCATTATATATGCATAGTCACTTTAAGCATATCTATATGTACATACTACCTCAAACAGCCTGACTAACCGGTGTCTGTATGTAGCCTCGCTACTTTTATTGCCTCACTACTGTATATAGCCTGTCTTTTTACTATTGTTTTATTTCTTTACTTACCTATTGTTCACCTAATACCTTTTTTGCACTATTGGTTAGAGTCTGTAAGTAAGCATTTCACTGTAAGGTCTACTATACCTGTTGTATACGGCGCACGTGACAAATAAACTTTGATTTGATTTGTAAGTGAGTAGATGCGTACATAGATGTGATAATGAGGGGTGTTGAGAGATGCCAAAATAAACAAACAAAAAGCCCCAAAATGCCACAACAAAAAACAACAGTGTGTCTGCGTGGAAAGAGTATCCTCGATGAATGGGGGAAGGTGTATTTATCCCCGGGACACACCCGAGCCAAGATGTGTCCCATTTCGCTGACGAACCTCCTAGCTCTGCCCACCGACATCTTAAGGAAAACAAGGACAGAGAGAAAGAATTTGTCAGAAAGAGTGGGAGGGTCGTCACAAGCACCCCCCAGATTAAACCGGGGGACCATCAAGGACCCCAGAACACCAGACCAACCCAAAAACTAAAAAAGCTAAATAATAAAAAATATACAGTGCCTTGCGAAAGTATTCGGCCCCCTTGAACTTTGCGACCTTTTGCCACATTTCAGGCTTCAAACATAAAGATATAAAATGGTATTTTTTGTGAAGAATCAACAACAAGTGGGACACAATCATGAAGTGGAATGACATTTATTGGATATTTCAAACTTTTTTAACAAATCAAAAACTGAAAAATTGGGCGTGCAAAATTATTCAGCCCCTTTACTTTCAGTGCAGCAAACTCTCTCCAGAAGTTCAGTGAGGATCTCTGAATGATCCAATGTTGACCTAAATGACTAATGATGATAAATACAATCCACCTGTGTGTAATCAAGTCTCCGTATAAATGCACCTGCACTGTGATAGTCTCAGAGGTCCGTTAAAAGCGCAGAGAGCATCAAGAAGAACAAGGAACACACCAGGCAGGTCCGAGATACTGTTGTGAAGAAGTTTAAAGCCGGATTTGGATACAAAAAGATTTCCCAAGCTTTAAACATCCCAAGGAGCACTGTGCAAGCGATAATATTGAAATGGAAGGAGTATCAGACCACTGCAAATCTACCAAGACCTGGCCGTCCCTCTAAACTTTCAGCTCATACAAGGAGAAGACTGATCAGAGATGCAGCCAAGAGGCCCATGATCACTCTGGATGAACTGCAGAGATCTACAGCTGAGGTGGGAGACTCAACAATGCAAAACGTTATGTTTGGCGTAAAAGCAACACAGCTCATCACCCTGAACACACCATCCCCACTGTCAAACATGGTGGTGACAGCATCATGGTTTGGGCCTGCTTTTCTTCAGCAGGGACAGGGAAGATGGTTAAAATTGATGGGAAGATGGATGGAGCCAAATACAGGACCATTCTGGAAGAAAACCTGATGGAGTCTGCAAAAGACCTGAGACTGGGACGGAGATTTGTTTTCTAACAAGACAATGATCCAAAACATAAAGCAAAATCTACAATGGAATGGTTCAAAAATAAACATATCCAGGTGTTAGAATGGCCAAGTCAAAGTCCAGACCTGAATCCAATCGAGAATCTGTGGAAAGAACTGAAAACTGCTGTTCACAAATGCTCTCCATCCAACCTCACTGAGCTCGAGCTGTTTTGCAAGGAGGAATGGGAAAAAATGTCAGTCTCTCGATGTGCAAAACTGACTTACAGCTGTAATCGCAGCAAAAGGTGGCGCTACAAAGTATTAACTTAAGGGGGCTGAATAATTTTGCACGCCCAATTTTTCAGTTTTTGATTTGTTAAAAAAGTTTGAAATATCCAATAAATGTCGTTCCACTTCATGATTGTGTCCCACTTGTTGTTGATTCTTCACAAAAGAAATACAGTTTTATATCTTTATGTTTGAACCCTGAAATGGTCGCAAAGTTCAAGGGGGCCGAATACTTTCGCAAGGCACTGTATATACACTACCGTTCAAAAGTTTGGGGTCAATTAGAAATGTCCTTGTTTTTGAAAGAAAAGCACATTTTTTTGTCCATTAAAATAACATCAAATTGATCAGAAATACAGTGTAGACATTGTTAATGTTGTAAATGACTATCGTAGCTGGAAATTGATGATTTTTAATGGAATATCTACATAGGCGTACAGAGGCCCATTATCAGCAACCGTGCTATTTAATCAATTAGCCTGCCTAGAAGGCCAGCATCCCGAAGTCGCCTCTTCGCTGTTGATGTTGAGACTGGTGTTTTGCAGGTACTATTTAATGAAGCTTCCAGTTGAGGACTTGTGAGGCGTAAGTTTCTCAAACTAGACACTCTAATGTAGTTGTCCTCTGGCTCACTTGTGCACCGGGGCCACCCACTCCTCTTTGTATTCTCGTTAGAGCCAGTTTGTGCTGTTTTGTGAAGGGAGTAGTATACATTGTTGTACGGGATCTTCAGTATCTTGACAGATTCTCACATGGAATAGCCTTCATTTCTCAGAACAAGAATAGACTGACGAGTTTCAGAAGAAAGTATATTTTTCTGGACATTTTGAGCCTGTAATCGATCCCACAAATGCTGATGCTCCAGATACTCAACTAGTGTAAAGAAGGCCAGTTTTATTGCTTCTTTAAATCAAAACAGTTTTCAGCTGTGCTAACATAATTGCAAAAGGGTTTTCTAATGATCAATTAGCCTTTTAAAATGATAAACTTGGATTATCTAACACAACCTTCCATTGGAACACAGGAGAGATGGTTGCTGCTAATGGGCCTCTGTACGCCTATGTAGATATTCCATAAATAACTAAATCAGCCATTTACAGCTACAATAGTCATTTCCAACATTAACAATGTATTTTGGATCCGTTTGATGTTATTTTAATTGGTTGGGGCAGTGGGGCAGCTTTAACCATCAGTTTTTATCAACCTCGTCCTCCCCAGACCTCAGCAACCTTTGCGCAAAGGAAGCAACCTTTAACTTCTTTGGGAACGGGGAGCAAGCCCAGAAGCTAGAATATGCATATAATTAGTTGATTTGGATGGAAAACACTCTAAAGTTTCCAAAACTGTTAGAATAATGTCTGTGAGTATAACATAACTCACATGGAAGGCAAAAATCTGAGAAAAATCCAACCAGGAAGTGGTAAATCTGAGGTTTGTAGTTCTTTTAAGTGATTGCCTATCCAGTATACAGTGTAAATGGGGTCAGATTGCACTTCCTAAGGCTTCCACTAGATGTCAACAGTCTTTAAAACGTTGTTTCAGGCTTCTACTATGAAAGGGGAGCAAATAAGAGCTGTTTCAACCAGGGGTCTGGCTGAAAGCCTTTAGCTAAGTCACGCCCGCGGGCAAGCTCCGTTCCCTTTCATTTCTAAAGACAAAGGAATTGTCCGGTTGGAATATTATTGAAGATTTATGATAAAAACATGTTTCTATGAACTTTAATGGAACTTTTTTGACTTTTCATCTGGACTTAGTGCCCATGCCTTGTGGATTCGGATTACTGGACTAAACACGCAAACAAAAAGGAGGTATTTTGACATAAAGATGAACTTTATCGAATAAAATGAACATTTATTGTCTAAAATGGAGACCTGGGAGTGCCATCAGAGGAAGATCATCCAATTTTAGTGCTATTTCTGACTTTTGTGACACCTCTCCTTGGTTGTAAAATGGCTGTATGGTTTTATGTGGCTAGGCGCTGACCTAACATAATCGCAAAGTGTGCTTTTGCCGTAAAGCCTTTTTGAAATCTGACACAGCGGTTGCATTAAGGAGAAGTTTATCTTTAATTGTATGTTTAACACTTGTATGTCAGGGAAAATGTATGGAGTAAAAATACATTTTATTTAGGAATAAGTAAGTAAAAGTTGGCAAAAATATAAATATAAAGTAAAGTACAGATACCTAAAAAAAACCCAGACTTAAGTAGTTTTTTATAGTATTTTTTACTTTAGTACTTTACACCACTGCTAGTTACTACAGCCAAGAAAAAGAAAATGCTTTTTGGTTTTAATTTAAGGTTAGGGTTAGGCATAAGGTTAGCAGTGTGGTTAACGTTAGGTTTAAAATCACATTTTAGGAAGAGAATTTTAGAAATAGCCAGGGTTTATGATTTGGTGACTGTAGCTGTGGTAACTAGTGACGACCAGGCACAACTCCAATATAAAATGTTTTTTCTCAAAGTTGCCGGGATGGCACGTCCTACTTATACCAGTACCAGTATCATTACAATGCTTCTTTTCGATCAAATAAGCCACAAGTATCAAATAAGCCAAACACTCTTTTTTGGTTAACCACATGCAACACTGGCAACCTCCATATAACAACGTATCGCTTGGTTGAGCAAAAAAATTCAAATAACCGCCACTTACTGGAGAAGACAGATTTTGGGCCTAGTTATCCCTCTCTTCGCCTCTCCCTCTTTGGTTAGCGCTATAGCGTGATTGAAATGTAATGTCAGATAAGCCGATATGCAGCAGCTTTGAATGTGAATGCAGTCTCTGCGAATGTGGGAACATTTTCTTGAAATTTCAATCGGCTAGAGCACTGAACTTCCCGGATATGGAATGAATCGAGCCCTGAAACTTTATATGAGTGCGTAAATATCTCCATGCGTCACTCTACTCTAAATGAAACATAATAGTAACGTCAAACATGTCAATAAAGTGTGTATAAACATCTTTATTTGCTTTGAAAATCAACACTGTGCCTGTTTCTTGAATTAATCTTTGGATTAATCTGGATGCGTCAATGTAACACATCACAATATGTAACCATCTGGCCAACTTCTATCTTTTATGCAACTGATTAATGTATCTTAACTCCATGTATAATACTTGGAATAATAAACATTTGCTGAGAGGAGGTTTTGTTGTGTAATATACAGATATGGGCAATATTTCTGTTGCATGTATTTAAAAGACATCTTTGAATAACGTCTGAGTACTTTGTCATTTGAATAACACTGGGCTGAACTACCCTCCAATGTCATTTGTATTCTCAAAATAAAATAAAACATTTTATACCATTTGTTTTATAGCTGTTCACAGTTTGTGCCCATTTTGTGCTAAATTAACTAAATTAACTATTAACTACTATTATTAACTATTAACTACTATTATTCTAATGAGCTCTGCCACGAAATATGGTCAATAATAATACCCAGTGTGCTTTGCAATTCATTATGGTATGTTCATTTTCACATCGACATTTACATTTTGGTAATTTAGTAGACACTCTTACCCAGAGTGACGTGCTCAACTAAGGTAGATAAACAGAAAGTTACAGAACGTGTGAGAGAGAGAGAACAGGAATGTGAGAGTTAGAGTAAAGTAGAGAGAGAGAGAGCAGGAGTGTGTGTGTGAGAGAGAGGAATGTTAGAGTGTCAAGTTCCATTATGGATGTGCCGTGTCCGTGACGGAGAGTGTATCTTTCAGGGGAAAGCGGGGTTAAGTCTGTGTTTATGAAACACAGTGGGAGAATGGGCGCCCAAGCCACGCTGGCGCTCTGGCGGTATTTCATGTGTTTGGGGGCCGTCAGGGCCTCGGCTAAGACTGACTGATGGGAACTAAAACCCTCAGCAAGGATTTGGCCTCTTTGCAAATGGAGAAGTTCTCGATTGACAGGAGCTTTGAAGAGATTTCTCTTCTTTCTTTTTTTCCAGGGGAAAAGGGGGAAGTGACAGTAAGCTGTAAGACTAACTGCCCAAAGCAAATGGGATGCAAACATGAGAGGCAAAACAAACACAAACAACAACAGGGTATTCTTTTGCACCATGATCCTCTGCATCAGAGGAAACTGGGATCCACCCAGAAATATAACACTGGATTGAGACACAAGCTGCCACTGATACAGATGTTGACACAACAGCTCTGTTTATGACCACATGGGGGTGCTCTTCACTTTAAGTACCATGCTACGGATCAAATGTTACAGTAGACTATGTGGGTAATGTACATTACTGAAAGCAACTGAAGATTGCGAGTTGTTACATGCATCTTCAACATGTAGAATTAAATTGGCCATGTTGACTTTAATCTTTGACATATATAAGTTTTGTTTGATAGATCTTATTGCTTTCCGACCCATTTTATTATCATACTCATTAACTTTTCTCCATATACTCTAATAATTCTTTTTGTGTGTGTTTTGGGGGTACCCAGACTCCACTTTTACCATCTTTGCCCTCCAGGGCACAAGGGCAAGGCCTAGGGGTGTGGTCTGCCCCTCAATTCCTTGACCCCAGATCTCTGGGCCTCCTGTCCCTGGTTCCCATGTCTCTAGTGGGATTAATCCCTGAACCACAGGTGTGATAATCCCAAACAGAATGGCCCTGCTGAACACAGGGATTGACAGCGACAGGGCCCCAATCTGCTTTGATCACGGGAACAACAGCTGCGCTACGCTTTAATCCACAAACCAAGCATGGCCCAGCCCAAAGAAACAGTCGGGAATGGGAGTACATTCATAATATAGGGCGGAGGATGGGGGTAGTATCTGTCTGACTCATGGTTCACTCCAAAACATGTCTATCAAAAGTCTATAGAGAATCATACAACACAAACTGTCTCTGTATTTCAGCCCACTACTCTGGTTTTTGGTGGCAGGAATTAGGGTCACTGTGGAATATTAATAGGACACCAGTGGACCTGGAGGTCAGTGTGACTGACAGCTCAGCGCAGCCAGTGGGAGACATGAATAACCTAAGTGTCACTCCAATGGGCGGGCAGGAAGGAAGTCGCATCACCACTGCACTTAGAAATGACGACACAGACCAACACGGACCAACTGATAAACAGTGGTGGGAGCAGAGTTGAGCGGGGGAAAGGGAAAGAGGGGAAAAGGGAGGAGGAGGAGGGTACGGGCCATCACGGCGGCCATTTCAATGGCAGGATGTGGGGCCCATGGCAGCCTCAGCGCCGTCTCCAGAGCGGCGTGAGAAAAGTGCAAGTGGAGCACTCAGTGCCTACATCACTCCCCGTCCATCAACAATCATCCCAACAGCCACAGGAAAGCAGCACACTCACTGCTCTGGAGTCTATAGAACAAGAGCCTCTTGTGAGTCAGCAACATGTTGCTGATAGAGGCTTTATTTACCTACGAGGACTGTAATATGTGATTGTCTTACCTAGCTACCTTAAGATGAATGCTCCCCAAGATGACTTGGGGAGTCACTGTAAGTGACTCCGGATAAGAGCGTCTGCTACATGACTAAAATGTTAATGTTAATAAAGATTATAACAATTGCGAAATGCAGTGGGACATATACGTACCCCTGGGGAACACTGGATCAACTGTTGCTGATGGAGAAATCAAATCCCACACGGTTGAATGTGAGATGGTTCGCAGGTGTGGGTTTTTCCCAGTAACCATGGAGAGCATCAATACCACCTGCTAGTAAACTAAGAAAATGTATCAAATGTCCATTCCTACATAACAGTGATTTCCAAACTTTTTACAGTCCCGTACCCCTTCAAACATTCAACCTCCAGCTGCGTACCCCCTCTAGCACCAGGGTCAGCGCACTCTCAAATGTTGTGTTTTTGCCATCCTTGTAAGCCTGCCACACACACACTATGCGATACATTTATTAAACATAAGAATGAGTTTAATATAGGACCACGCCACAAATAATAATATAATAATAATCAATAATTTGGCTCTTTATTTAAACATCTTACATATAAAACCTTATTTGTTCATCGAAAATTGTCAATAACTCACCACAGGTTAATGAGAAGGGTATACTTGAAAGGATGCACATAACTCTACAATGTTGGGTTGTATTGGAGAGAGTCTCAGTTTTAAATCATTTCCCACACACAGTCTGTGCCTGTATTTAGTTTTCATACTAGTGAGGGCCGAGAATCCACTCTCACATACAGTGGCTTGCGAAAGTATTCACCCCCTTGGAATTTTTCCTATTTTGTTGCCTTACAACCTGGAATTAAAATAGATTTTTGGGGAGTTTGTATCATTTGATTTACGCAACATGCCTACCACATTGAAGATGCTAAACATTTTTTATTGTTAAACTAACAAGAAATAAGACACAAAAAACAGAAAACTTGAGAGTGCATAATTATTCACCCCCCCAAAGTCAATACTTTGTAGAGCCATCTTTTTTTCTGCAATTACTGCTTCAAGTCTCTTGGGGTATGCCTCTATAAGCTTGGCACATCGAGCCACTCTTCAGGAAAAAACTGCTCCAGCTCCTTCAAGTTGGATGGGTTCCGCTGGTGTGCAGCAATCTTTAAGTCATTCCACAGATTCTGAATTGGATTGAGGTCTGGTCTTTGACTAGGCCATTCCAAGACATTTAAATGTTTCCCCTTAAACCACTCAATTGTTACTTTAGCAGTATGCTTAGGGTCATTGTCCTGCTGGAAGGTGAACCTCCGTCCTAGTCTCAAATCTCTGGAAGACTGACACAGGTTTCCCTCAAGAATTTCCCTGTATTTAGCGCCATCCCTCATTCCTTCAATTCTGACCAGTTTCCCAGTCCCTGCCGATGAAAAACATCCTCAGAGCATGATGCTGCCACCACCATGCTTCACTGTGGGGATGATGTTCTCAGGGTGATGGGAGGTGTTGGGTTTTGCGCCAGACATAAGGTTTTCCTTTATGGCCAAAAAGCAAAAATGTAGTCTCATCTGACCAGAATACCTTCTTCCATATGTTTGGGAAGTCTCCCACATGCCTTTTGGCGAACACCAAATGTGTTTACTTATTTTTTCTTTAAGCATGGATTTTTTTCTGTCCACTCTTCCGTAAAGCCCAGCTCTGTGGTGTGTATGACTTAAAGTGGTCCTATGGACAGATACTCCAATCTCTGCTGTGGAGCTTTGCAGCTCCTTTAGGGTTATCTTTGGTCTCTTTGTTGCCTCTTTGATTAATGCCCCCCTTGACTGGCCCATGAGTTTTGGTGGGCGGCCCTCTCTTGGCAGGTTTGTTGTGCTGCCATATTCTTTCCATTTTTTAATAATGGATTTAATGGTGCTCCGTGGGATATTCAAAGTTTTGGATATTTTTTTTTACAGCTCAACCCTGATCTATACTTGGTCTTCATGGTGTCGCTTGCTTGGTGGTGCTCCTTGCATAGTGGTGTGCAGACTGGGGCCTTTCAGAACAGGTGTATATCTACTGAGATCATGTGAGACTTCAATAAATCCAAACAAAAATCCATTTAAATTACAGGTTGTAATGCAACAAAATAGGAAAAACACCAACGGCGATGAATACTATTTGCAAGGCACTGTAGGTACATGGTTGCAAAGGGCATCAATGTCTTAACAGCACGATTTGACAAGGCAGGATACTCTTCCTGGGGTCCAGCAACATAAGACAGTTACACACAGTTCAAAATACTACATGACATTACATTTCATAACTCCTTACTCAACACATCGTGTGTTCCCTCAGGCCGCCACTACACATCAAGGTGTGTGTAGAGTGTGTGTTATCATGGGTATTTGTGTCTGTGCCCGTGTGCGTCTCTTCACAGTCCCTGCTGTTCCATAAGGTGTATTTTTATCTGTTTTTAAAAAACTGATTCTACTTCTTCTACTATCACGTAACTGATGCGGAATAGAGTTCCATGTAGCTATGGCTCTATGTAGTACTGTGCGCCTCCCATAGTCTGTTCTGGACTTGGGGACTGTGAAGAGACCTCTTGTGGCATGTCTTGTGGGGTATGTATGAGTGTCCAAGCTGTGTGCTAGTAGTTTCAGGATGTCAACACTTCTTACAAAAACAAGTAATGATGAAGTCAATCTTTCCTCCACTTTGAGCCAAAGGAGGATTTACTTGAATATTATTAATGTTAGCTCTCCGTGTACTTTTAAGGGCCAGCTGTGCTGCCCTGTTCTGAGCCAATTGTAGTTTTCTGAGGTCTCTCTTTGTGGCACCTGACCACACAACTGAACAGTAGTCCAGTTGTGACAAAACTAGAGCCTGTAGGACCTGCCTTGCTGATAGTGTTGTTAAAAAGGCAGAGCAGCGCTTTATTATGGACAGACTTCTCCCCATCTTAGCTACTGTGGTATCAACATGTTTTGTCCATGACAGTTTACAATCCAGGGTTACTCCAAGCAGTTTAGTCACCTCAACTTGATCAATTTCCACATTATTTATTGCAAGATTTGGTTGAGGTTTATGGTTTAGTGAATGATTTGTCCCAAATACAATGCTTTTAGTTTCTGAAATATTTAGGACTAACTTATTCCTTGCCACCCATTCTGAAACTAACTGCAGCTCTTTGTTAAGTGTTGCAGTGATTTTGCTCGCTGTAGTAGCTGACGTGTAAAATGTTGAGTCATCCACATACATAGTCACGCTGGCTTTACTCAAAGCCAGTGGCATGTCAGTAAAGATTGAAAAAGTACACCTGCACTGGGGCAGCTGCACTGGGGAATTACTCATTCTACCTGGATTTTGTTGGAGAGGCTTGCATTAAAGAACACCTTCTGAGTTCTGTTAGACAGGCAACTCTTTATCCACACTATAGCAGGGGGTGTAAAGCCATAACACATACGTTTTCCCATCAGCAGACAATGATCGATAATGTCAAAAGCCGCACTGAAGTCTATTTCTCTCAGCCAATCATCAGTTATTTGTGTAAGTGCTGTGGTTGTTGAATGTCCTTCCCTATAAGTGTTCTGAAAGTCTGTTGTCAGTTTGTTTACTGTGAAATAGCATTGTATCTGGTCAATCACAATTTTTCCCAAAGGTTTTACTAAGGGTTGGTAACAGGCTGATTGGTCGGCTATTTGAGCCAGTAAAGGCAGCTTTACTATTCTTGAGTAGCGGAATGACTTTTGCTTCACTCCAGGCCTGAGAGAGGAGACAGAGGAGACAAACAAACAACACTTCCTGATAACAATGGTGAGTGCGCAATGGTGAGTGCGCGTATGTGTGTAATGTATGTGTGTATTCTGTTTGTGTGTATTATGTGTACAAGAGGGCCTTGAAAATCCAACTAAGGAATTTGCCTTTACCTCAATATCCATTAGGTGGCAGCACACCCCATACAATCCCCTTTTCCACACCCAGACAGCTCCAGCTTTCCAAAGGCCACATTCTCATCACCTCAAACACCATGGCTCTCTTCAGCTGAGATAACGCTCATCTCACAGAGGGAGGCTAAAGATAGACTCCCCACTACTGATATGAACTGGGTTTAATTAGTAAGGAATTATTGGACTCTGTTGTTTGGCTGAGGAGCCATGCAGTGGACTACTAGTGGACATGAGCCAGTGTTGACTGCCAGTGTTGACTGCCCTCCTGCCCTGTAGTGGCTGGTAGATCAGCATTATGGGTCCAGGCTTGGGAGAGTTCACTCACTATTGCTCTGTGTGTTAATATATCCTCCCAGCTGCCCTGTCAACTTGAGTTTCAAACACACACACACACGGATGCACACTCGTGCGGACACACACACACACACATTCAGATATAGGACACATGTTTTACATCAGTGAACACCACGGGTAAGAGCTGGGCAAGTTGAATCAGTGTGTCACTGTGTGTGTGTGTGTGTGTGTGTATGTGTGTGTGTGTGTGAAACAACAACGAGTCACGCACACAAAAGCACACACTCACACACACACACACACAGACAGACAATTACAGACACACACTTCAGGTTTGCTCGGTTTAGCGATGAGCTAGTTTATTAAAAAGGACTTAAGGAGACACTCCAAGCTCTGTGCTTTAACAACAGTATAACTGCACAACATGTCAATCCCCACTGAGTCAGTGGACAGGGGCCCGAGGATTCAGCCAGTGACCTTTCTGTGAATGAGGGAGATATTAACTAACAGAGCTAGCTGAATGGGAGGCTGCCTGGGTTAGCAGGGGTAAGCTGATACTCCTCTTCTCAGCCCATCAGTAAACACTATTAGGAGGCGTCCAAAATGGCACTCTGTTCCTTATGTAGTGCACTACTAAGTGACTGAACTCCACAGTGACACGGAGATGTCACTCTGCTTCTCCGGGGTCCCCATGTCACAAGGCCAAAACGATGGCACTGACCCCCCCCCCCACCACCACCAACTGTTGAACTTTCACCCTTCCTTTAAAAAAGAAAGAAAAACTTGAGGGAAGAAGCTTTTTGTCCCGCCGCTATACAAACAAAGCTCGCCCCTGAACCTGATGCTTTCTCACAAGCTCTGGGGATGGGGTGGTGGAGTGTGTGTGTGTGTGTGTGTGTGTGTGTGTGTGTGTGTGTGTGTGTGTTGAAAGGGTGTGCAGCAGAGGGTATAAGATGGGCAATGGATGGTCTAGGACAGGGATGTCCCATTGTAAAGAGTAAAGTGGCTGTTAGCGGGCTGGAGTAGGGAAGTGTGTGTGTGTCAGTGTGTGTGTGAGAGAGAGACAAGGTTCTTCTGGTCTCTTATCCTCATGCAGTGACTCTTTCTTGTGGCTCAGGTGGTCTCCTTTTTTTGTGACAGTTGGGAAGACTGTGCGTGTGTGTGAGTGTGCGTGTGAGAGAACCTGTAATAATGGGAATGAAGATAGGGGACTTTCTCACGAATGGGTCACAGTGGAGAGGAGCTGAGAGCAGAGACTGATTCTATTCCCACCTGATCCACGAGAAGAGGGAAATATACACTTGGGACAATAGGAAACTAATAGGAAACTAGAATAATGGATCCACACAATGGAGTCCAACTAATTGTACTGTACTGTGGGAAAAGACTCATTGTAGAGGTAGGGGACCATCTCCAACAGAGAAAACCCATTTAAAGACAAACAGAGGACATGGAGGGCATATACAATTGGAATACCCAGCAAGTAAATTCTTCCCTGGACCAAGGTGATAGTGAGGTATGGGGGCTGTGTCATGTGACAGTGGCTAACCCTGGGTTCTGAGTTTAGGGTTCAAGGTTCACCGAAGCAGGCTGGGTACCCGCCGCTGGCTCTGTTGGGGACACATCTGTCTAAACACAAGTCCAGTTATTGTTACTGTTTGTGGCTTTGGCTGAAACCATGAATAACAAAGAAAGAACAGCCGCAGTTTACAGGCCATTTTAAAGCTGGCTTGGGTACTGTGTGTGTGTGTGTGTGTGTGTGAGAGAGTGAGAGAGTGAGAGAGAGAGAGAGAGAGATGCATGAGGCCGAACCGATGTGTTTCTAAAGAATGTAATAAAGGATTGTGTGAGGGTATTGATGCGTTTGTGTGGCAGAGTAAGTGTGAGATGGGGCCAAGAGATTGAGGAAAGTATTTTGTCGGTCACTTTGTAGATGCAGCAGGTGAAACTGAGGTGAAAGGGAGGGAAGGGAAGGTGTCTCTCTCCAGGTGTGGGGGTTTACCCTCCCCCTTTCTCCCCTCTCCTTCTTCTCTGCCCCTGGCTGTGTGTGTGTGTGTGGATTTACATATTACGGCCTGCTTATGTTAACTCCAGGCTTAGCCGTTAAGGAACAGTGATGTTTTATGAGCAGGCCAGGGTGTGGAGGCCCGTAAAGCTATAATGTAAGGCTTTGGAGAAGCGACACCTCTCAGATTACTTAATGAGCGGTGCACTGACACTTAGTGTGTGCTCTGTTTACAACCTCTGTTGTACTGAAAATAGATACCTACATAAAACATGACAAGACTACACAGCTGTTGATTTAGCAATCATAATGCTGTTTTTAGCAGATAGCTCTAAGGAGGTTCAATCCTAGAATGTGTAGTATCTAAAAGGCTACAGAATCAAATTAGTGGGTGGGCCTGGCTCCCAAGTTCCCTCCCATTCAAGACAGCACCCCTGGCCAGCCAGGAAATCCATAGATTAGGGCCTTTTGAACTCAATTGACTGATTTCCTTATATGAACAGTAACTCTGTCAAATTATTGAAATTGTTGCATGTAGCTTCTACATTTGAGTCAATCTTTTAAGCTACTGTTCCTGTTTGATTTGTGTTATTGTCTAGAATTGAACAGCGTACAAAAATGATAGGTTGACAGCAGGTCTGTAGAGTTAACCATCATCATATATATATCTTATGTCAGTATAATAGCAGCGATGAGAAAATACAGGAGCACACACACACACACACATACAAATTGAGGGATCAATAAAACAAGGCCTTTGTGCGCTGCTCCTGCTGTGGACCCAGGATGTAGTAAATACCAGACGTGGTGAGGGGCCTGCCCTTTACTGACCATGACATACACATCTCTCTCTCTCTCTCTCTCTCTCTCTCTCTCTCTCCCTCGCTCTCCATCTTTATCTCTCTCACTCTCCCTCTGTCCTTCTCTCTCTCTCAGAGCTAGAACAGAAATACTCCCCAGCAAAACAAGGTATTTACTCATCTGTCTTACTCTGTACTGTGTATTCATCGAGGTCAAATAGTTCAGGAACAGGAAAAGCAATTGTAACATTTGTAACAGTTTAACGATTCCCCTTAACCCGTGCAACCACACCTTCTCCGACCCCTCTTTGCTTCCTCTTACAAGACCCGAGGTCACCAGTGAAAGAGTCATCTCCACAAACACCCCTGGTTACGTTTAGACAGAATGACCATCCCAGTGGAACATCAGAGGCAGATGCTGCAATGCCCTGTTGGCTCCAAGCACATACGGAACACTGATCGCGCTCTAGTGACTCCTTGTGGTGGGCCGGGCGCCTGCAGGCTGACATCTGTCGTCCGGTGAATGGTGTTTCCTCTGACACATTGGTGTGGGCAGGTGTTAAGAAGCACGGTTTGGCCAGGCATGTTTTGGAGGACGTATGACTCGACATTTGCCTCCCGAGTCTGTTGGGGAGTTGCAGCTATGAGACAAGATTGAAAAAAGAGGGAAAAATACACCCCCAAAAAATATGTTTACCCTTTGAAGGAGTGATACCCAAGTGGAATTTGATAAGCTCAGTACACGATAGGTTTTCAAAAATCAATGTGACAATTCTGTTGGAGCCTTTGATTTACCTTCATAATAGGAGTGGAAATTATTTTTGGGCGGAATAGCACACATATGTCGTATAACATTACACTTTCAAACACATTACATCAGCGCTATTTGAACTGAACACAGATAACCTGTGACCAGGAACAAAATCAAGACCAAATGCGCACAAACACACTTCAACTGTAAACTACCCTACAGATTTCATCAAACTGATACATCAGGTCTTATCTGTCAAGCACATGAGTGTCTAGCTAGCAGCAGGGTAGTCAGACAGGCAGAGGAGCTCTGGTTGACCAAACGCCAGCAGGGGAGAGTATCCATGTGAATCATCCGTAGGCGTCTCTCACATGCCTGTGTGTTATTCCCCAACTCATACAGAGCACAGGGGGATCCCACATTAAGCAGCAGAAGCCCACAGAAACAGGATATTGTGAGAGACCTTTATGTGTTTGAATTGGGGGTGAAAAGGGGGGAGAAAGACAATGTTTCTCACCTACTTATGGTCCAGTTGGTGGGGGCTGAATACTGGTTTGATAAAATAACATAATAAACCTCTAAATCCAACTTTGTGAGGTGATTGAGTTTAGAATTTCATAACAACGGTGTGTTTGTGTGAGTGAGTGCGCGTGTGACACCAGTGTGTCTGAAATGTGTTGCTCTGTGTGTGTGTGTGTGTGTGTGTGTGTGTGTGTGTGTGTGTGTGTGTGTGTGTGCGCCTGCGTGTGTGTGTGTGTGCAAGGGAGTGTGTGTGTATGCACCTGTGTGTGTCAAGGGGTCAAGGCTTTCCCAGTGGCAACGGATATCGAAATTATTGAAATCTTTTAAAAACATTTCTAAGAAATGCAACAATTGGACAATGGATGAAGATACTCCAAACTTTTATAATTGTTATAATCCGTCAGATATTGACAGAATTATAGCACATACATTTTTCTACTGGCACAGACAAATAATTATTGGGGTTCAAGGATTTTGGTAGGAATACAGATATTCAATTTACTGTCAAATTTCGTTTTTTTCTTGCACTCATATACACTGAACAAAAGCATAAACGCAACATGCAACAATTTCTAAGATTTTACTGTTACAGTTCATATAAAGAAATCAGTCAATTTAAATCAATTCTAATCCATGGATTTCACATGACTGGGAATACGGATATGCATCTGTTAGTCACAGATACCCTAAAAAAAGTTATAAAGTAGGGGAGTGGATCAGAAAACCAATCAGTATCTGATGTGCAGAGCGACACATCTCCTTCCCATAGGCTGTTGATTGTGGCCTGTGGAATGTTGTCCCACTCCTCTTCAATGGCTGTGCAACGTTGCTGGATATTGGTGTGAACTGGAACACGTTGTCCTACACGTCGATCCAGAGCATCCCAAACATGCTCAATTGGTAACATGTTTGGTGAGTATGCAGGCCATGGAAGAACTGGGACATTTTCAGCTTCCAGGAATTGTGTACAAATCCTTGCGACATGGGTCCGTGTCTTTTCATGCTGAAACATGACGTGATGGTGGCGGATAATGGAACAACAATGGGCCTCAGGATCTCATCACGGTATCTCTGTGCATTCAAATTGCCATCGATAAAATGAAATTGGGTTTGTTGACTGTAGCTTATGACTACTTATGATAACCTCACCACCAAAATGGGGCACTAAGTTTACAACGTTGACATCAGCAAACCGCTCGCCCACACGACACCATACACGCTGTCTGCCATCTGCCCGGTACAGTTGAAACCGGGATTCATCCGTGAAGAGCACACTTCTCTAGCATGCCAGTAGCCATCGAATGTGAGCATTTCCCCACTGAGGATTGTTTCCGATGTCGAACTGCAGTCAGGTCAAGACCCTGGTGAGGATGACGACCACGCAGATGAGCTTTCCTGAGACGGTTTCTGACAGTTTGTGCAGAAATTCTTAGGTAGTGCAAACCCCCAGTTTCATCAGCTGTCCGGGTGGCTGTATCAGACAAACCTGCAAGTGAAGAAGCCGAATGTGGAGGTCCTGGGCTGGCATGGTTACACATGGTCTGCGGTTGTGAGGCCGGTTGGAAGTACTGCCAAGTTCTCTAAAACGACGTTGGAGACTGCTTATGGTAGGAAATAAACATTCAGTTCCCTTGCAACAGCTCTGGTGGACATTCCTGCAGTCAGCATGCCAATTTCATGCTTCCTCAACTTGATACATCTGTGGCATTGAGAGGTGTGACGAAACGTCACATTCTAGAGTGGCGCTTATTGTCCATCAAGTTGCACCTGTGTTATGACCTTGCTGTTTAATCAGCTTCTTGATATGCCAAACATGTTCTAGGTGGATGGGTTGTCTTGGCAAAGGGGAAATGCTCACTAACAGGGATGTAAAGCAAAATTGTGCACAAAATATGAGAGAAAGAAGCTTTTTGTGCGTATGGAACATTTCTGGGATCTTTTATTTCAGCTCATGAAACATGGGACTAACATGTTGCATGTATAGTTTTGTTCAGTATATACATTTTATTATTTTATCAGGTATTTTTTTCAGATGTTGTGTTAAAACAAAGAAAATTATCAGTGCCTAATTTTCATAAATACAGCAGGTGTGTTTGCATATATGAAAACATGACCATAAAGGGGTGGAACAGGGCTGAAACCACCAAACACTTGCTCTGTCTACCCTATACTGCCACTCACCTACACTGACTAGACTGCCTCATTAACTACTGTTGTTGTCACGTTCTCTTGCATAATTCAACAAGTGTGCCAATAGCAGGATACACTCTGATAGAAAATAAACACGCTTAGCTCTCGATTAAACCTATTTAAACATACGTTACATTGTTTGCGAGTCATAATATCACTATAGTCTGAGTGCTCATTTTAAGAACTTGCTTTCTTTTCAGCTCATCTCATTTGTAAACATTTCCACTCGACCACCAATCAAAATAAAATGATCTTTCTTCTCTTTCTTGTGATGTAAGTGTTGAGACAGATGCGTTAAATCCCAGATGAAGCTTTAGCGTCCTTATAGATGCCACGGGAAGACAATGTACTCCATGAGCCCATTTCAGCTATTGGCTGGGTGTGTTTGACAGGTCATTACAAACATTTCCCCGGTCATAATGTTAATGGGGGAAAATGACAGGCACAAGTAAGTGTATGAAAGACTTGCAGGAGTCAAATGAAAGAGTAGTAAAATGAAAGCAATCAATCCTGTGGGATTTAAGACAAGTGGATTTTGCACCCCTCAAACACAGGAAATTGATGGCCTGATTGCAAAACAACACAGTTTCTCAGGTGGGTGGGGCATATGCATTGCTTGGCCCATGGTGCATAGTGAGGGTGTCTAGCCTGAGAACCAGACTGGAAAGCTTTATCATCACCTCACAAGACATCCGTGGGCCAACACAAACCCACAGGGAGTGTTTAACGGGCAGGACAGGAGGAGGGGGGCTGACCAGACTGGCACTCCTCAGACGACAGGAGGGGGCCTCTTAGGAAGGGGGGCTTGTTGTATTTGGAATGTGTGTCGGACAGGCAGGCTTGGGAATGATAACGTATGGCGAGTGTAATAAGGGGCCGGAAAAGGACAATGGAAAATGGAGGAGGGAGGATGAGAGAAAAGAAACGGGTCCGTTATAACTGTTAACGCAGTGGAACGTTATAGAGTACATTTAACCGTCAACCTCCTCTATGCCTGTGTGAAAACTTCATTTAAAACCTCTTCACCTTCAACCCTGTTTCTTCTGACGATAGTGGCCACAGCTCATCACACCTGAGCAACATTTAAAAAAAACAAATGACAGTGTGCTTTACACCTGAGCACCATACCACTTCAAGCCGTCGCTCTGAAGGAGGACGACCCACTCGTAAAACCTCCCCTATATCATTATCTCTCTCTCTCATCCCTCTCTCCTTCCCTCCCTCCCTGGTGGAGGGTCCTTTTCCCTAACAATGGCCCAGGAATGCGAACTCGCTCACTCCCCCTCTCTCTCATTCTCCCTCCCAGGGGAACGCTACCGCTTCAGGAATGTGGAGGAGGTGTAGAAGAAGCAAGGAGAAGAAGAGGGAGGAATCTCCTGTCTGGTGGCCCTCCTCGTTGAAGAACATGCTCTAGTTGTCTCAGTGTGAGAAAGAACGGCGGGAGAAGTGAAGAGAGAACAGAGGAGAGAAAAGAAAGGAGAACGAGACGCATCACTAACTGCAGGACTGAGAGGAATGGAATGGAATGGCGTTTGCTCTCTTGGGGCCTCATAAACTCTCTGTCACAACAACCATAGAGACACACTGGGCTATATCTAACATTATCACACAGTGATGACAAAAAACAAACACATGCTCTTGTGCGTGATACACAGTTCAGGTGGTAATGGACACAATAGGGAGATTCCACGCGAATGTAGTTGGCAGGTAGCCTAGCGGTTAAAAGCATTGGGACAGTAATTGAAAGGTTGCTGGTTGAAATCTCCGACTAGGTGAAATAGCTGTCTGTGTGCATTTGTGCCAGGCACTTAACCCTAATTGCTCCTCTAAGTCGCTCGGGATAAGAATGACTGTAATGTAAAACAGTTTGGGTATCTCAAGAGTATTCTGGTAATTCTCACATAGGAAGAATGTTTGTTTTGCAAATCATAATAAAAGTGGCCTTTTTAGGCCCTTTATAGACCTATACATGCCTCCTGTAAGACCCTATGATCCATACATGATACAGACAACACCTTGGTTTCATTATAGTCCTTATAGTTATAGTGTGCTCTAACATAGGGAGTATGTCTAGATTCTGAAATGTAATTTTTCATATTCATGTATTCAACATTAAAAATACTATTTTGATTTGTTAATTTTAAGACATATTGTTTTGAACGATATATTCCAGAAGTACTTGCTGAAATGTGCAATCCTAAACAAGGACTGTGATTGGTTAATGACCTATAATGACATTTTCTGTGTATAAAATGGGTCGTCATTAAAAGTAACAGAGAGCCACTCTGAAAATTTGATGTGTTGAAGGGTATATTGTTCCAAACAAGATCTCTAAAAATAAGGCAAATCAGAAAGATACTTTTGAGATATTCATATTTTTTATGTTTAATAAAGTAATGTGAAAAATAGTATTTCAGAATTTAGACATACTCTATATTTTTGAGTACACTATCAGGAGTATAATGACACCAAGATGTTGTCTGTTTAATGTACAGATCATAGGGTCTTACAGGAGGCAGTCCACCTGGCCATGCTGCTGCTCCAGTTTCAACTTCCACCTGACTGTGCTGCTGCTCCAGTTTCAACTGTTCTGCCTTATTATTATTCGACCATGCTGGTCATTTATGAACATTTGAACATCTTGGCCATGTTCTGTTATAATCTCCACCCGGCACAGCCAGAAGAGGACTGGCCACCCCACATAGCCTGGTTCCTCTCTAGGTTTCTTCCTAGGTTTGGGCCTTTCTAGGGAGTTTTTCCTAGCCACCGTGCTTCTACACCTGCATTGCTTGCTGTTTGGGGTTTTAGGCTGGGTTTCTGTACAGCACTTTGAGATATCAGCTGATGTACGAAGGGCTATATAAATAAATTTGATTTGATTTGATGTATAGGTCTAAAAAGGGCCTAAAATGGCCACTTTTATTATGACTTGTGATACAAATGTAAAAAGCATTTCAAACATCTTTCCCCCCAATGATGTTCCTATTTGAGAATTGCCAGAACAATCTGAGACACCAAAAATATATTCCCCCTTAGCTGAAGACTAGGTCTTAATTTTGGTTCAGGTAGTCCAAACCTTTATCATGGCAGCTCTATGCCTTGATCCAATAACCCTCCAGTAGCAAGTTCATGTCCTCCCTAATTATGATACTACACCATATCTTACCCCCACTTGTATCTTAAATCTGAAGATGCTTCTAGTTTATCTTTCTCCCGCAACCCTCGTTCTCTCTCTTTCTCTACATCTCTAACTCTCGTTCTTCTGTGATAACGTCAGAGTTTCAAACGTTGTTCCCTTTTCTGTCGGGCTCTCTCGTCACAACACTTTCCTTGACAGTCATTTGATCAAAGCCCACACTTCTCTCCCTTCTCAGGCATTGCAGGGGTGAGAAATGTTTGGCACAGTGGGAGATTTGTTTGGAGGCTTCCACACTCCACAGTAGGCCTCTACGCCTCCGCGCCTCCGCCCGTGCTATACGCTCCACAACAGACAGGGAGAAAAGTTGTTCCTTATTATCAGGCTTTATGAAATCCACCAGGGCCCCATTATGGGAAACCAAGAGGTTTCAGCAGTAAAGAGATGTATAGAGAGTATCACAGGAAGCTGGTGAGGGGAGGACGGCTCATAATAATGTCTGGAATGGAGTGAACAGAATGGTGTGATGTGTTTGATACCATTTCATTCATTCCGTCCCAGCCATTCCTATTAGCCCGTGCTCTCCAATGAAGGTGCCACCAGCCGCCAGTGAAAGCGTTAGATGTAAAGGACAAAGGTAAAGAAAATATGCATTTCTTTATTACAGTGGTTCTGTTAAATGATCTAAGGGGTAATGAGAATGAAAACAAAAGGGATTCGGGGGGACTGGGAGATGTGTTTGACATCAACTTTGGCCAGAACCTCACAAGAACAAACAAAACGCACTGTTACTTCTTCCAGGAATACATAGACGTTGTCACGGATCCCCCTGGTACTGCTGCTCATTCTGGTCACCAGTTCCGGAGGTCTACGTCACCGGCTTTCTAGGCTTCACTGAACGGGATTCATTATCATCAACCCCGGACTGTCTTGTCTGATTACACAGACCTGGTTCCCATTTCCCCTGATTAGTATGTTATATATGTGCCCTCTGTTTCCTCTGACTTTGTCCGTTGGTGGTGTCAGTACCTATGTGTTAGTGCAGCTGTTATGCCGCGTGCTTTATATATTGTGTATTACAGGTATCGTGTCGGTCAACAAGGTTTACCCTCTCTCTTTTGTTTGGGTACAGCCCATTGTTTTGTATACGTGTTTGTTTTGGGTGTATTAAAAACCCCTGTTGTGTATTCCTGCGCCTGTCTCCAAAATCATTTACACCAGCGTGACAGATGTCGTCATACACAAGCTACACACTCTCATGCTCCATGTGCATTCTACGAGGACGCTCTCTTGAGTACGTTCTTGTGAGGACGAGTGTGGAGTACGCATAACACATTACATTTGAGAAGCACTTGCACTCCCCCTACTGTATTACCTCACACTACATCTCCCATTCACTGAACCTTCTTCAGCCAGGACATTGGCAACAATAGAGACGAAACAAGCTACACACAAAGCAAACATTTTACTTCATGATTATCAGCTAGATATATGTGAATCATTGTAATCTAGCTACCGAGCTACCCAGCTAGCTAGTGAAACAAGGATAAATGACATAAAACTAATGTTATGCAAGGTACCGTAGATGTCAATTCTTCGTGGGTAGCTAGCTAACAATTCTTTATGGCTATCTGGCTAGCTAACAGTAGTAGCCAGCCAGTTAGCTCTGTTGACTTACTTTGGGCTTGAGACGTACACACACTATCGTGGGTATTGTAGGCAGGTAACCATGCCAAAATGAACAAAGCATGTATTCATTAACGTATCAATTAAAAATATTGTAGTCAGGCAACATATGAGACATGAAAAAGCAACATTTTATTCCGAATTCGGAGTGTATTTTCTCTCGCTTCAGCTCAAATAATGGTCGCCATTGATTTAATGAACATTTGCATAATTTTTTACATCGGTGCATTATATTTCTGTCCATAGAGATCCTTTTATTTATTTTAGATCCTTTTATTTCTTTATTTGGTTAGGTCATGGTGTGATTAGGGTGGGCATTCTGACTCGTTGTCTCTGATTGGGGATGATATTTAGGCAGCCTTTCCCACCTGTTGTTTGTGGGATCTTGTTTTTGTGTAGTGCCTGTGAGTACTCCATTTCTTCACGTTTCGTTTGTGTCTGTATTGTTTTGGTGAGTTTCAATAATTAAACATGTGGAACTCTACGCACGCTGCACCTTGGTCCATTTATTCTACAAATGACTGTGACAGAAGATCCACCACTCACGGACCAAGGAGCGTGCCCAGGAGGAGCAGACAGCCTGGACGTGGGAGGATATATTGGACGGGAAGGGATCCTGGACGTGGGAGGAAATCCTGGCCGGAAAGGATCGCCTTCCATGGGAGCGAGGGAGCATCAACGACGACACCGGGGTTCGCGGCCACGATGGAAGCCCGAGAGGCAGCCTCAACATTTTTTGGGGAGGCACACAGGGTGGTTGGCGGAGCTAAGGTGGGAACCAGAACCAACTCCCTGTACTCACCATGTGGAGGTGGTCACCGTTCAGGTGCCATGTTTTCTGGTTCTACGCACCGTATCTCCAGTGAGCCTCCACAGCCCGGTGCGTTTCTGTGCCAGCTACCCGCACTTGTCGTGCTAAAGTGGGTATCTGTCCAGGACGGGTTGTGCCGGCTCAGCGCTCCTGGTCTCCAGTACGCCTCCAGGGTCCAGTACATCCTGCGCCGGCTCTGCGCACTGTGTCCCCAGTGTGCCTTCACATCCCAGTGCGTCCTGTGCCAGCTCCCCACGCTTGCTGTGCGAAGGTGGTCATTGGTCCAGGACGCGTTGTGCCAGCTCTATGCTCCAGACCTCCAGTGATGATCCATGGCCAAAGCCACCAGTGATGGTCCATGGCCCGAAGCCTCCAGTGATGATCCATGGCCCGGAGCCTCCGGTGATGATCCATGGCCCAGAGCCTCCAGAGAAGATCTAATGTCCGGAGTCCCCGGCGACAATCCACGATCCACTTTTCCCACCTGTTGTTTGTGGGATCTTGTTTTTGTGTAGTGCCTGTGAGTACTCCATTTCTTCACGTTTCGTTTGTTTCTGTATTGTTTTGGTGAGTTTCAATAATTAAACATGTGGAACGCTGCGCCTTGGTCCATTTATTCTACAAACGACCGTGACAATTTTTTGCATACTTTCCTTTGAAGCTTACATCGATGCATGCTTCCAAATTTTTTTTTACGGAGTACGCAATCGAGAAGTGCCCTCCGTGCTCCTTTTTGCATACTTCGACCCTCCTGCTCCAATTTTCATGTTCGAAGCACGGTAGTATGCCATTTTGAGAAACACCCTAGATGTCATAGCCATGCATTTCTGGAATACTGTCAGGTATTACATGCATTTTAGCAAAGATGCAAATCTACAGTATCTACATGTATTTGAAATACATTTTACTTAATGTGAAATATACTGAAATGTGTTTTGTTCCTGTATGGGTTGTTTAGCTACTGCAGCACACCTGTGTGTGGTGTGTGTTTGTGAGACGATATGTGTGTGTATGGGTGTATGTGCGTGTCTTTTACGGTAAACTGTGTGTTCTTAAGTGTGTGTTCCATCTCCCTTCTCCAGAGACAGAGGCTGAGAAGTCCACCCACCCTAGCAAACTCTTCCCCAATCTTCTAATTATAAGATCTCCCCTGGAGATCCCTGCATTGTAAAGAGCTCCAGTAGCATAGCAGTAGGCTTCAGGCCAGGCTCCATGCAGCCCAGCTCAGGCCCCATTGTGGACCAATGTTCTGAGGAAGCAGGCCGGAGGAGACAGGGGTCTGAGACTGGGGTCTGGAGGGGAAACCATGTGACCTGAGTGGATTAGCAGGAAGTCCTCTGGGGCTAAAGAGAAGTCTTCTCATCTGACTGCCACTCCTCTTCCTCTACCGCCCCCAGGGACAGATTAACCTGCAACACATACACACACACACACACACACACGCACACACACGCACGCATGCACAAATACAAACACACAACACACACACACACACACACACACACACACACACACACACACACACACACACACACACACACACACACACAACCATCCTCTGCAACACACACTCACATACCCACCACCTGCAACACACACTCACACACTCACCACCTGCAACACACACTCACACCTGGCACACTGCAACAAACACACACATGGCCCTGCTGCAACACACACACACTCACAGCTCAAACTGAGAAAGAAACAAGCAGATATGTGGGGGCCTTGTTAACACATGTGTGTGCGCACATTGTGTGTGTGTGTGTGTGTGTGTGTGTGTGTGTGTGTGTGTGTGTGTGTGTGTGTGTGTGTGTGTGTGTGTGTGTGGGGGGGGATGGGGAGGAGTGTTTGAGTGAGCAGGAATGATAACAGTGATGACCTGAGTGAATGTGGCCAATTATCTGTGTGGCCTGGGGGTGGTGGTGGTGTATGTATGTGTGTGTTTTGTGTTGGGGTGGGAGTGAAGAAGGCCAGAGGTCATGACAACATGTAACAGGTTCACAGATTGGCCACAGGGTAAGAGCCTGGGAGAATCTCACAGCTGCCACTATCTCTGACTGATGGCACTGAGAACAGGACTGACCTGAGGATCGATGGAGAGAAAACACAGAAACGGCAAGAATGTGTGTGTGTGTGTGTGTGTGTGTGTGTGTGTGCGTGAGTGCGTGTGCTTGTGTGTGTGAGGGTCGTAAATATGGGAATGCACCTGCATTAATACGTCATTTGTCATACGTGAGCTCAACGGTTATATTGTTTAGCACAGCAATGTAAAATACAACACTTATTATCAGTTGAATAACATTTCGTTAACGTCCCATTAAGATGACTGACTATGTACTCATGTAATGGGGAAGTACTGAAATCAGTGGATTCCACTGTGCCATAGCGTTGTAATACTGAATACATTCACAACACAAAAATATGCTGCCTCACTGTTGTGTTTTGAAAGCTATTCAATTTTCAGATCATCTTTATGGATGTGCATTCACCGTGTGGACAAGGAGCCAGCTCTCTGTCAATTCAGAATGGTTTCCAACCCTAACAGTTGATATTAAAAAACAAAACCAGGCATAAACAAAGTCAATCTCAGGCTTTCCATTCTTCAGACACAAATGCATTACGATTGTAGGCACCATGCCAGGGGGAAAGAAAGAGAAGACTGGGAAATGAATGTCGGAGAATAACAATATCTAAGAGGCCTGAGTTGTCTCTGAACGTGACATTTGCTGCCATGTCATGTAAACCATAACTAGAACCATTAGTTGAATACACACAGTGATCACATGCGCAGCCACCATGGCAATAAGGATTAAGATATGTTGTGTTTGTCCTGTAAGCCAGAGTGGCCAGTGAACCTATTCCCTTCTCCCACACCAATCAGTCAGTCCTGTAAGTTAGCACAAGTCCATTTTCACACGACAGCCCTCAGTGTTTTCTCCTGCACGGCAAATTAAAGCACAATAACAAAATGAAAGTGCAATAACAAGGTCCAGTATTTTTCCTGGCCTCCCCTTTCCTCTGCAATTAAAGAGAACCAAAACAAAAGGGAGATAACGAGATTTTAGCCCTCTCTCCCCCTCCCCCCTTTCCCTTGCTTGTCACACCAATACACCACAAATTGAGAGAGAAAGCAATCCTCTGCCTCCCTCCCTCTCCCTCCTTCACTCACCCCTCGACCCCCTCCTTAAGCCTCCGATCACCCCAGGCTGTGGCCTCAAGCTAAAGTGGCCATGTGTAACGCAGGGCAACAGGGCTAACGAAGGAGAGAGTGGGAGTGAGGAGGAGGAAGAGGAGGAGGAAAATAAAGAGGAGAAGATAAGAATTCAATCCATTTACAGATGAAGAATGTCGGGCGGATGGAGAGGAGCAGCAGAGCAGACCACGGTGAAAGAGTGGAGGGATAGAAGAGGGGTGGGGGTATGGAGGAGAAGGATGAGTATGAAAGAGTGGAGGGATAGAAGAAGGGGGGGGTATGGAGGAGAAGGATGAGTATGAAAGAGTGGAGGGATAGAAGAAGAGGGGTGGGGGTATGGAGGAGAAGGATGAGTATGAAAGAGTGGAGGGATAGAAGAAGAGGGGTGGGGGTATGGAGGAGAAGGATGAGTATGAAAGAGTGGAGGGATAGAAGAAGAGGGGTGGGGGTATGGAGGAGAAGGATGAGTATGAAAGAGTGGAGCTGGAGGAAGAGGAAGCAGGGAGCAGCTCTGAGAAGAAGGGGAGGAGAAAGAATGGGAGATGGAGGAGGAAGAGGAGGAGTAAGACTGTGTTTGTCTGAGGGCTGATCCTAGATTAGCTCATGTCATCTCTGTTATGAGAGAAAAGAAAAGAACAAGTAGAGGGATGAGCCGGAAGAGAGAAAAGAGGAGTAGTTTGTCTGTAAGGGTTAATCCCACTGGTAAAGCCTGCGGACACCCTGGAGAGAGACAAAAGATCATGGGAGAAAATAGAGTGAATGGGAGAACAGAGGGAAAGGGCGAAAGGAGGAAAACGATGGAGAATGAGGGAAAGAGAGGTACACTTAGAAGGACTGAGATTTAGAAAGAGAGAGTTACAAGGCGAACGTATGACTAGGAGATAGAGAGTATGGCGAAAGAGAGGGCATTGTCGTGGAACCGCGTCCTTAACCCTGTGGAACGCTATGTTTTTCTTACCCGGGTTTAACCACCCCATCCTATAAGCTGAACCCCATTCAGGGGCGACAGGGCAGAAGTGATATCTTGACCCTCTGACTGACAGGCCTAGGATCAGTGGGGCGGGGACAGAGGATGCCGGAGGGGGGTCCGTTTGTCACTTTATCCATCTTAGGGCCAGGTCAGCTGACCTGTGGACAAACACGGGTTGACAGGCCAATGAGGCACAAACACTAACATTTACCCCACTCACTTTGCTCATTACTGGGCCACACACCACTAGAGAAGACACTAAACTCACACACATCACCATAGCTAATGTACTGGGCCCGATGACTAGAGAAGAGTGGGAGGAGGAGGGAATGGGATGGACAGGGTTGAGTTTCCCAAAAGACCCGAACATGGCACATTGTTTTCTCACCGCACAGCTGCAATAGAGAGTATCAATTATCAAAATGTTGCATAGTCAATCTTCTGCCCATGAACAAATTACATTTGTCAAATCAAGCCATTTGCTGTTCTACGAGTGGCGTTGGTCTGGGTCAAATAGCCAGGCGGACAGTGGTCACACTGACATACAGACGTATAGACCAGGGGTGGGCGACTCCAGTCCTCCAGGGCCTGATTGGTGTCACACTTTCCCCTATCCCTAGCAAACACAGCTGATTAATCAAATTGCATTCTACATTTACATTTACATTTAAGTCATTTAGCAGACGCTCTTATCCAGAGCGACTTACAAATTGGTGCTTTCACCTTATGACATCCAGTGGAACAGCCACTTTACAATAGTGCATCTAAACTGAACACCATGATTAGGTGATTATTGGAGTCCGGTGTGTTAGCTGGGGCTGGGACAAAACTGTGACACCAATCAGGCCCTCGAGGAGTCACCCACCCCTGATATAGACAGATGCATAGACAGACAGACAGTGGCGTCATTAGGCCTGGGAACTCTATCCCTCTCTGTCTCGCTCGCTCTCTCCTGCTGCATGCTCATGTTTATGAGTGTGTATGAGTGTGTGGCTCCGGAGCCCTGTGTCCCTTTGTCCAGCAGGGCTGATCCCACACTGATAGTGGCTGCCTGGCCAGGAAGCAGGACAATGCCAGGCATGAGAGGAGGAAAGGCTGGATCAACCAATCCCACTCAGACGCAAGGAGAGAAAGGCAGTGGGGGGATACAGAGAGAGGGTGGGATGAGAGAGATAGAGAGGGAGGGAGAGAGAGAGAGAGAGAGAGAGAGAGAGAGAGAGACAGAGACAGAGAGAGACAGAGAGAGTCAGAGAAAGATAAAGAGGGGGGAGGGTGGGGGGGTGTGAGAGAGACAGAGAAGTGAGCCTGCCAATGCCTATTTCATGCAGAGTTTCATGAGGGATTTGCTATCTGGAATGACACAGGATGTCAAATTAAATCTAAAAAAATATATAAATATATTTGTCACATGCCCCGAATACAGTTAAAAGGTGTAAACCTTACAGTGAAATGCTTACTTACAAGCCCTTAAACAAAGTGTTAAGTGTAAGTAAAACATAGATAAGTAAAAAATTGAAAATAAAAGTAACAAATAATTAAACAGCAGCAGTAAAATAACAATAGCGAATAGTAGCGAATAGGCTATATACAGGGGGTACCGGTACAGAGACAATGTGCAGGCTATATGCAGGGGGTACCTGGTATAGAGACAATGTGCAGGCTATATATACATGTGGGGCTATACAGGGGGTACAGAGACAATGTGCAGGCTATATGCAGGGGGTACCTGGTATAGAGACAATGTGCAGGCTATATACAGGGGGTACCGGTACAGAGACAATGTGCAGGCTATATGCAGGGGGTACCGGTACAGAGACAATGTGCAGGCTATATGCAGGGGGTACCGGTACAGAGACAATGTGCAGGCTATATACAGGGGGTACCGGTACAGAGACAATGTGCAGGCTATACAGAGACAATGTGCAGGCTATATGCAGGGAGTCAATGTAGGCTATATGCAGGGGGTACAGAGACAATGTGCAGGCTATATGCAGTCAATGGGAGGCTATATGCAGGGGGTACCGGTACAGAGACAATAGAGACAATGTGCAGGCTATATACAGAGTCAAGGGCTATATACAGGGGTACCGGTACAGAGACAATGTGCAGGCTATATGCAGGGGGTACCGGTACAGAGACAATGTGCAGTACAGAGCTATATACGGTACAGAGACAATGTGCAGGCTATATACAGGGGATACGGTACAGAGTCAATGTGCAGGCTATATGCAGTACAGAGACAATGTGGAGGCTATATACAGGGGGGGTACAGAGTCAATGTGCAGGCTATATACAGAGTCAATGTGGAGGCTATATACAGGGGTACCGGTACAGAGACAATGGAGGCTATATGCAGGCTATATGCAGGGGGTACCGGTACAGAGACAATGTGCAGGGGCTACAGAGTCAATGTACAGGGGTACCTGTACAGAGACAATGTGCAGGCTATATGCAGGCTATATACAGGGGTACCGGTACAGAGACAATGTGCAGGCTATATACAGGGGTAGTCCAGGTACAGAGACAATGTGGAGGCTATATGCAGGGGGCTATCAATGCAGGGGGTACCGGTACAGAGACAATGTGGAGGCTATATACAGGGGTACCTGTACAGAGACAATGTGAGGCTATATACAGGGGCTATATAGGCAGGGGTACCGGTACAGAGACAATGTGCAGGCTATATGCAGGGGGTACCGGTACAGAGACAATGTGCAATGTGGAGGCTATATACAGGGGTACCGGTACAGACAGAGACAATGTGCAGGCTATACAGAGACAATGCAGGGGGTACCGGTACAGAGACAATGTGCAGGCTATATACAGGGGGGGGTACCTGCTATACAGAGACAATGTGCAGGCTATATGCAGGGGGTACCGGTACAGAGACAATGTGCAGGCTATATACAGGGGGTACCTGTACAGAGACAATGTGCAGGCTATATACAGGGGGTACCGGTACAGAGACAATGTGCAGGCTATATGACAGGGGATACCGGTACAGAGACAATGTGCGGGGGCACCGGTTAGTTGAGGTAATTGAGGTAATATGTACATGTAGGTAGAGTTACAGTGACTATGCATAGATAATAAACAGAGAGTAGCAGCAGCATAAAAGAGGGGTCTGGGTAGCCCTTTGATTAGCTGTTCAGGAGTCTTATGGCTTGTGGGTAGAAGCTGTTAAGAAGTCTTTTGGACCTATACTTGGCGCTCCGGTACCACTTGCCATGCGGTAGCAGAGAGAACAGTCTATGACTAGGGTGGCTGGAGTCTTTGGCCATTTTTAGGGCCTTCCTCTGACACTGCCTGGTATAGAGGTCCTGGATGGCAGGAGGCTTGGCCCCAGTGATGTACTGGGCTGTTTGCATTACCCTCTGTAGTGCCTTGCGGTCCGAAGCTGAGCAGTTGCCATACCAGGCAGTAATACACTCAGCAAAAAAATAAATGTCCCTTTTTCAGGACCCTGTCTTTCAAAGACAATTTGTAAAAATCCCCAAAACTTCACAGATCTTCATTGTAAAGGGTTTAAACACTGTTTCCCATGCTTGTTCAATGACCATAAACAATTAATGAAAATGCACCTGTGGAACGGTCGTTAAGACACGAACAGCTTACAGACGGTAGGCAATTAAGGTCACAGTTATGAAAAGTTTACTGACTCTGAAAAAGACCAAAAGAAAGGTGCCCAGGGACCCTGCTTATCTGAATGTGCCTTAGGCATGCTGCAAGGAGGCATGAGGACTGCAGATGTGGCCAGGGCAATAAATTGCAATGTCCATACCGCGAGATGCCTAAGACAGCGCTACAGGGAGACAGGACAGACAGCTGATCATCCTCGCAGTGGCAGACCACGTGTAACAACACCTGCACAGGATCGGTACATGCGAACACCACACCTGTGGGACAACAACAACGGCCCGGGTTACACCAGGAACGCACAATCCCTCCATCAGTGCTCAGACTGTCCACAATAGGCTGAGAGAGGCTGGACTGAGGGCTTGTAGGACTGTTGTAAGGCAGTTCCTCACCAGACATCACTGGCAACAACGTTGCCTATGGGCACAAACCCATAGTCGCTGGACCAGACAGGACTGGCAAAAAGTGCTCTTCACTGACGAGTCGCGGTTTTATCTCCCCAGGGGTGATGGTTGGATTTGCATTTATGGTCGAAGGAAGGAGCATTACACAAAGGCCTGTACTCTGGAGTAGGATCGATTTGGAGGTGGTGGGTCCGTCATGGTCTGGGGCGGTGTGTCACAGCATCATTCGACTGAGCTTGTTGTCTTTGCAGGCAATCTCAACGCTGTGCATTACAGGGAAGACATCCTCCTCCCTCAAGTGGTACCCTTCCTGCAGGCTCATTCTGACCCTCCAGCATGACAATGCCACCAGCTATACTGCTCGTTCTGTGCGTGATTTCCTGCAAGACAGGAATGTCAATGTTCTGCCATGGCCAGTGAAGAGCCCGGATCTCAATCCCATTGAGCACATCTGGGAACTGTTGGCACGGAGGCTGAGGGCTAGGGCCATTCCCCCCAGAAATGTCCGGGAACTTGCAGGTGCCTTGGTGGAAGAGTTGGGTAACATCTCACAGCAAGAACTGGCAAATCTGGTGCAGTCCATGAGGAGGAGATGCACTGCAGTACTTAATGCAGCTGGTGGCCACACCAGATACTGACTGTTACTTTTGATTTTGATCCCCCCTTTGTTCAGGGACACATTATTCCATTTCTTTTAGTCACATGTCTGTGGAACTTGTTCAGTTTATGCCTCAGTTGTTGAATCTTGTTTTGTTCATACAAATATTTACACACGTTAAGTTTGCTCAAAATAAACGCAGTTGACAGTGAGAAGACGTTTCTTTTTTTTGCTGAGTTTACAGCTGTGTGTGCAGCTGAAGAACCTTTTGAGGATCTGAGGACCCATGCCAAATCTTTTCAGTCTCCTGAGGGGGAATAGGCTTTGTCGTGCCCTCTTCACGTCTGTGTTAATGTGTTTAGACCATGTTAGTTTGTTGATGATGTGGACACCAAGGAACTTAAAGCTCACAACCTCTTCCACTACAGCCCCATTGATGCGAATGGGGGCGTGCTAAGTCCTCCTTTTCCTGTAGACCACAATCATCTCCTTTGTCTTGATCATGTTGAGGGAGAGGTTGTTGTCCTGGTACCACACGGCCTGGTCTCTGACCTCCCTATAGGCTGTCTCTTCGTTATCGGTGATCAGGCTTACCACTGTTGTGTCATCGGCAAACTGCCTGGCCATGCAGTCATGAGTGAACAGGGAGTACAGGAGGGGACTAAGCACACACCCCTGAGGGGCCCCCGTGTTGAGGATCAGCGTGGCGGATGTGTTGTTGCCTACCTTTACCACCTGGGGCGGCCCATCAGGAAGTCCAGGGTCCAGTTGCAGAGGGAGGTGTTTAGTCCCAGTGTCCTTAGCTTGGTGAAGAGCTTTGAGGGCACTATGGTGTTAAATGCTGAGCTGTAGTCAAGGAATTGCATTATTCACATACAGTATATCACAAAAGTGAGTACACCCCTCACATTTTTGCAAATATTTGAGTATATCTTTTCATGTGACAACACTGAAGAAATGACACTTTGCTACAATGTAAAGTAGTGAGTGTACTGTTTGTATAACAGTGTAAATTTGCTGTCCCTTCAAAATAACTCAACACACAGCCATTAATGTCTAAACCGCTGGCAACAAACGTGAGTACACCCCTAAGTGAAAATGTCCAAATTGGGCCCAATTAGCCATTTTCCCTCCCCGGTGTCATGTGACTCATTAGTGTTATAAGGTCTCAGGTGTGAATGGGGAGCAGGTGTGTTACATTTTATGTCATCGCTCTCACACTCCCTCATACTGACTGGTCACTGGAAGTTCAACATGGCACCTCATGGCAAAGAACTTTCTGAGGATCTGAAAAAAAGAATTGTTGCTCTACATAAAGATGGCCTGGGCTGTAAGACGATTGCCAAGACCCTGAAACTGAGCTGCAGCATGGTGGCCAAGACCATACAGCGGTTTAACGGGATAGGTTCCACTCACAACAGGCCTCGCCATGGTCGACCAAAGAAGTTGAGTGCACGTGCTCAGCGTCATATCCAGAGGTTGTCTCTGGAAAAATGGACGTATGAGTGCTGCCAGCATTGCTGCAGAAGTTGAAGGGGTGGGGGGTCAGCTTGTCAGGGCTCAGACCATACGCCGTACACTGCATCAAATTGGTCTGCATGGCTGTCGTCCCAGAAGGAAGCCTCTTCTAAAGATGATGCACAAGAAAGCCCGCAAACAGTTTGCTGAAGACAAGCAGACTAAGGACATGGATTACTGGAACCATGTCCTGTGGTCTGATGTGACCAAGATAAACTTATTTGGTTCAGATGGTGTCAAGCGTGTGTAGCGGCAACCAGGTGAGGAGTCCAAAGACAAGTGTGTCTTGCCTACAGTCAAGCATGGTGGTGGGAGATTCATGGTCTGGGGCTGCATGAGTGCTGCCGGCACTGGGGAGCTACAGTTCATTGAGGGAACCATGAATGCCAACATGTACTGTGACATACTGAAGCAGAGCATGATCCCCTCCCTTCGGAGACTGGGCCGCAGGGCAGTATTCCAACAGGATAACGACCCCAAACACACCTCCAAGACGACCACTGCCTTGCTAAAGCTGAGGGTAAAGGTGATGGACTGGCCAAGCACGTCTCCAGACCTAAACCCTATTGAGCATCTGTGGGGCATCCTCAAACGGAAGGTGGAGGAGTGCAAGGTCTCTAACATCCATCAGCTCAGTGATGTCGTCATGGAGGAGTGGAAGAGGACTACAGTGGCAACCTGTGAAGCTCTGGTGAACTCCATGCCCAAGAGGGTTAAGGCAGTGCTGGAAAATGATAGTGGCCACACAACATATTGACACTTTGGGCCCAATTTGGACATTTTCACTTAGGGGTGTACTCACTTTTGTTGCCAGCGGTTTAGACATCAATGGCTGTGTGTTGAGTTATTTTGAGGGGACAGAAAATGTACACTGTTATACAAGCTGTACTCTCACTACTTTACATTGTAGCAAAGTGTCATTTCTTCAGTGTTGTCACATGAAAAGATTTACTCAAATATTTACAAAAATGTGAGGGGTGTACTCACTTTTGTGATATACTGTAGGTGTTCCTTTTGTCCAGGTGGGAAAGGGCAGTGTGGAGTGACATAGAGATTGCATTATCTGTGGATCGGTTGGGGCGTCATGCAAATTGGAGTGGGTCTAGGGTTTCTGGGATAATGGTGTTGATGTGAGACATGACCAGTCTTTCAAAGCATTTCATGACTACAGAGGTGAGTGCTACGGGTCGGTAGTCATTTAGGCAGGTTACCTTAGTGTTCTTGGACACAGGCACTATGGTGGTCGGCTTGAAACAAGTTGGTATAACAGACTCAGTCAGAGTCCGGTTTAAATTGTCAGTGAAGACAGTTGCCAGTTGGTCAGCGCACGCTCGGAGTACATGTCCTGGTAATCTGTCTGGCCCACCGGCCTTGTGAATGTTGACCTGTTTAATAAAGGTTACTCAGATTGGCTACGGAGAGCGTGATCACACAGTCGTCAGGAACAGCAGATGCTCGCATGCATGTTTCAGTGTTACTGGCTTCGAAGCGAACATAGAAGTAATTTAGCTCATCTGGTAGGATTGTGTCACCTTGCAGCTCGCGACTGTGCTCCCCTTTTGTAGTCTGTAATAGTTTGCATGCCCTGCCACATCCGACCGGTGTGTCGGAGTCAGTGTTGTACGATTCAATATCAGTCCTGTATTGACGCTTTCCTTGTTTAATGGTTCGTCGGAGGGCGTAGTGGGATTCGTTATAATCTTCCAGGTAATAGTCCCGCTCCTTGAAAGCGGCAGCTCTAGTCTTTAACTCAGTGCTGATGTTGCCTGTAATCCATGGCTTCTGGTTGGGGTATGTACGTACGGTCACTGTGGGGACGACGTCATCGATGCACTTATTGATGAATCCAGTGACTGATGTGGTGTGCTCCTCAATGCCATCGGAAGAAACCCGGAACATATTCCAGTCTGTGCTAGCAAAACAGTCCTGTAGCTTAGCATCTGCTCCGCTATCATGTGAATAAGAAAGACACCCCCTCCCAGATAACAGATGAATAATGCTAACACTAATAGCTAATACAGGTAAGGTCATCTTGCCCAAGCTACTGAGGGCAGGGTTAACTAGAATAGCGGTGGGTAACAGAGGGCTCCAGAGGCCAGGGTTATCTAGCCTAGCGGTGGGTAACAGAGGGCTCCAGAGGCCAGGGTTAACTAGCCTAGCGGTGGGTAACAGAGGTTGTGGTGGTGATGAAGCTGGAGCAGGAGTTGTTCCCTGTTTTTCAAAGCTAATCCCATGTCCCGTGGGACTGAGGCCATTGACTAGAGCTGGGAGTTAATAGGACAGAAGAGAGGGATAAAGACACCCTGTGGAGACGGAGAGGGAAAGGAATGATTGAGAGTGAGAGGGGAGGTAGAGAGAGAACATAGGGTACAATCTGGTGAAGAAAGAAGGTTGAGTGATAGAGGAGGAAAAGCGGAAATTGGATGAGCGAGAGACGGATGGGAAAGAGGAGGCTCTCTGTTAAGAAAATTTTCTTTTTAGATGTGGAAACATCTTTTGCATCTCATGAAAGTTTCAATCCAATAATAACTAATGAGATACCATTTTAATCCCAAAAGCAGAGCGATAGTGGAACTGGAGGTGTGGAGAGAAAGGGATGAATAAAAAAGAGAGGAGTCCTGGGAAGAGGGTTTGTGAGAGGGCCCACCCCCTACGGTCAATGCTATTCTATCTCTTCTCTCCCCTCCCTCTCTCCCTCTCTTTCACCATCTTGGTTCCCCCCGTCTGTCCCTCCCCTCAATCAGATCCATTCTACCTCCTCTCATGGCTAATCCACGTAGCAGGGGCTGGGAAACACCCTCATTAGAGAGAGAGAGAGAGAGAGAGAGAGAGAGAGAGAGAGAGAGAGAGAGAGAGAGAGAGAGAGAGAGAGAGAGAGAGAGAATCATAGCTATTAAATTGTAGCTATTATTTACCCTTACATGGGTTTACATTCAACATATCACTTCATTGTAAAACCATCTATCCATATCATCACTTTGCTTGGTTTCCAAAACATCAGCTAAATGCTTTATTAGTGTGGCAGTAATATAGTGGCAGCTATACATTAATCACCTGGGAAAGCCATCAGCTCCAAAAATGAAAGAGAGACAGAGAGAGAGAATAAGAGGAGGGGGGGCAGCGAAAGAATAACAGGCTAATAACAATGTCCATTGAGCCCTTGTATGTGTGTTTCCCCTGGGAAAGCTTAACGGCCCTTTCCTGCCATAGAGCTAGGACAACGAGCCGCCAGGGTGTGTGTGTGTGTGTGCCACCTGCAGAATGCGTTTGGGACCTCAAACACCAACGGGGCCTGTCGACCAACCACCCGATCGGGTTTCAGCAAACGGTCACAACATAAGCCACCGCCACAGCCACTCACTTTGAAGAAGAAGAAGAAGGGAGAAAATTAGCTTCAAGACCTCCTCTCTTCCTTTCTTCTCCTCTCATCTGTACCTATTTGTTCCCTCAAACCTGGCCCCACCACCGTGAGAGAGAGAGGTGCAAGTGTGAGAAGTTACAACTTGAGACGCGTCGGAGGTTCTCATTTGACCTCGGGAGGACCCCGGGTAACTTAGCGCCAAGGGTTAACCTCCACCTGAAAGGAGATTTTAACCTGAGCGAGATGCCGTCCCCACAGGAACCTCACACAGCTGGCTCTCAGCAATGTTATGACGTGGGGGACAAAGGCAGTTGTCACTCTCTAACTCACACAGAGACAAAAACGAAGGGTATCGGTTACATATGTGTGAATGCGCAGGACAGTGATTAATATATCGTTTCCTGCGTGGGAGGTTTTTGTTTTCATATTTGCAGTGAATGAGGTTCCTCTACGCCATGTCTAAAGCAACACTAAATATATCACTTCAACATGATAAAGTATGGATCTATAGACTAACTGATGGGTAAGCTGCATGTGGAGGAAGTTCACATTCCAGGTGGGGCCCAGCTGAAAGTCCAATAGATTACTATGACAGTAGAACATGTGCAGGGAAAATCGACAAAATATCACATGACAGTATGATTTGATTGATGGTGCGCATGACGATTTATAACCCTTACAGTGGCTTGTAGGATTCCGACCATTTCATGATAACAGCTCTTTTGAATTTCTTCATTCATCTCTCATTATATCAACATGTCTCTTTAGTCAACTGGAAGTCAACCACACCTTGACAGATATGCTATGCAGAGAACCCCCACCCCCCCAGAAACATTTTAAGAAGCACAAAACGTGCAAGTACTAGTTACAGATAGACATCTTAATTGAGTCTCCCCCTGCAGTATATCCTCTGTACTCAGCGTGCCATACGTCCAAGCCCCCTGTGATCAGCGTTCCAGACCAGAGGAGACCCCTACCCCTCTCCCCAACGTTCCAATGTGAGGGCTAATGGGTAAAAGGGCCGCTCTGGAACTTTGGCCCCCAGCTGTTTGGCCCCAGATGGGACACTTCCTGTCTAATCCTGTTCCAGATGTAGGGGGGGTTCTCTCTCTCTCTCTCTCTCTCTCCCTCTCTCGCTCTCTGTCCCCTCTCTCTCTCTCTCTGCCCCCCCCTCTCTCTCTGCCCCCCCTCTCTTTCTCTCTCTGTCCCTCTCTCCATCTCCCCACGAAACCATTCCCCACTGTCCCCATGATCAATCCCTCTACTCACTGACAAAAAACCACATGTGTGAGGAGAAATGTTTAAAAACTGTTTGTGAAACCTTTGACATGTTTGCATACTGGGCCATGAGCAGGAAACCACCTTCTCCCAAGTTGGGAAAGTCTTCATATGGGAACGACATACGGGATGGAGAACAAAGGGAGACATTTGGATGACTGACTAAGAGCTAACACAACCAACTCACAATACAATGTTACAGATCTGCTATCTTAATTTGACTACTATTGTCGCAGATCATTTTCCTGCGTAGCAGGAAATGCAAATTGTAGTGTATTATAGGTTTAAAAAGGCCTCTAAAGTTTGTCATTTCCACTTGAACATTTAACATCAGACTTGATTTGCCCTGACATAAAATGTATCAACCCCTGAAAAAAATGTCCATTAATTATAATCCACATAATAATTGACATTTCCTGTTGATGCAGGATTATTTTCCTGCCGTGAGAAGCAGGGTCAAACGAAGATAGTTTATCTGTATCCGTCTGTTCCGGAGGAGGCTAAATAGATGTAGATACCTTTCTATCCCTCTCTCCCTCTTCCCTCTGTCTTATGCTCTTCGGTAACAGAATGACACTGGCAGACACACGCTGACATATGCCTCAACAATACCCAGTGTGTTAAAATATTAACTTGCTCTGCCTTGTTAAACAAGGTAGCTAGTCTCTCTCGATCTCCTGGTCATAAAGGCCTTCTGTCTGTTCACCAGGCAGGGCCATAAACCTGGGGTCTGCCCCTCGCCCCCCTGCCCAGCCCGAGGTCCCCTTGTCAGGCTAACGCAACAGTGGCATCTGCCCTCAGGACCACTCACAAAGAGCAGTATGGAACTCTTAATGGTGTTGGATACAGGCAGACCTGGAGCTTGGAGGGAGGTCGAGGGAGACATATGAAGAAAAGAACGGTCTTTAGAAACACGGGTGGGAGTTGTGTGCGGCTGTGTGTGTGTGTGTGTGTGTTTGTGTATGTGTGTGTGTGTTGTGTGTGTGTGTGTGTGTGTGTGTGTGTGTGTGTGTGTGTGTGTGTGCGTTCTTGCGAGTCAGTGTGTGTGTTTTGTCAAAGTAGGCCAGCTGCCCTTTCAAAGGGTTCTGTGCTCCTCGTCTCACCCTTTCCCCTGTCTCTGTCCTCTCTCTTCTCCCCTGTCACTGATCCCTGCTCTTTGTGAACCTCCTTCCCTCTCTCCTTCCCTCTCCAGGAACCATTGATGGGGGATTAACTCTCTAAGTGTCAATCAATACTATTTTCTTTTTTTCCTCTCCCCCCCTTCCCCTATTCTCCCCTCTCTCGTTCTCGCTGCAGAGAATTTTAATTGCAGGTTAAGCCAGAAGGAGGATGCCTGGCAGTGGGTTTTTTTCTTCCATTCCTCCGTTCCGTTTCTGTTCCTTCCCTTTTTTCTCAAGCTGTTTGCTCAGCTCTGGGTGGCTGGGTTTGGAGATGGAGGGAGAGAGAAGAAAGAGGAGAGGGAGAAAAGAGCTGTCAGAGAAAACAGTAATAAACATCTATTAGAACTCTCAGCTGTCAGGAATGGAGAGCTCGTTAGTTGTGTGTACTACATGTGTGTGTGTGTGCATATGTGTGTGTGAGTGCGTTTCTATGCCTGGGTTCAAAGAAAGGTTCATAATCTTTAACCAGAAGCCATCCCATCACAACACACTTTCTCAGTCCTGTTTATCAAAAACACAATGTCGACACAAAAAGTGTGTGTGAAAAAGTGGGAGAATGAGAAATGGAAAGTTTCAAACGAGTAAATATTTGTCCCCTCGAAGTGGAACATCATAAAATGGCCCGGCTACATTTATGTTGTGTGAATATAAACGTGGAACAGTTTCCTGTTAACAATATATAAACAATATTTTTAGCGCCCTCCCACAAAGTGTTTTGGTTGCTTGAAACCTCCACCACAGCAGAGATAAGACACACACACACACACACACACACACACACACACACACACACACACACACACACACACACACCACACACACACACACAGGTGCAGTATCATAGTGTGAGGTTAGCGCAGCAGAGGTCAGTGTACTAACAATACAAAGGGTTGATCTTAACCACAATCCTCTTCCCTAACGTCTGATAGGGCCCAAGTCTACTGATGTGCTCTAGGGTTACATCCCCTTTTAACCTGCTGGGGCCAGCTACAGCTTCCATCCTCTTTAGGGCCTGAAAAACCACTAGGGACCACATAGAGAGGGGCATTAGGAGGGAGCATTTGCAAATTTAGAGGATAGAGCAGCTGAGGGGAACAGGATTCAGGCCTGGCTGGGCTAAGAGCTCAGGCAGCCTGGTTTATATTGGTCAACCTGTTAAGAGCCTGATAAGGATCACCACAGGGATCAATATAATCAATGGAATGGCTTGTATCCCAAATGGCTAAATAGTGTACTACTTTTGACCAGCGCCTGCAATGGCTCTGGTCAAACGTAGTGCACCATGAAGGGAACAGGTTGCAATTTGGGACGCAGCCCTAGTCTGAGGGTCAGAGGGTGGTGAGTGCTGTTGCTGGGGATTGTGGGTCGCTATCAGCGTCTATCAGGCCTATCAGTCTTATCTCTGGGTCATTAACCCGTGAAAGCTGGCCCAGGAGACCCCTATCGGCAAACATATGTGTGTGTGTCACCTGGGCGATAATGGCTAGGCTGTCCCTCGGGGGGTAGGGACTCCAGGAGGGAGATGATGATGAGGAGGCACGCTGGGAGGCTGATGGGAGGGGGAAGGGAGAGAGATAACGATGGTGAGAGAGCAAATGAGATAGGGAGAGGGGGACAAAGAAAGAAAGAAAGAAAGAAAGAAAGAAAGAAAGAAAGAAAGAAAGAAAGAAAGAAAGAAAGAAAGAAAGAAAGAAAGAAAGAAAGAAAGAAAGAAAGAAAGAAAGAGAGAGAGAGAGAGAGAGAGAGAGACAGACAGACAGACAGACAGACAGACAGACAGACAGACAGACAGACAGACAGACAGACAGACAGACAGACAGACAGACAGACAGACAGACAGACAGACAGACAGACAGACAGACAGACAGACAGACAGACAGACAGACAGACAGACAGACAGACAGACAGACAGACAGACAGACAGACAGACAGACAGACAGACAGACAGACAGACAGACAGACAGACAGACAGACAGACAGACAGACAGACAAAAGCATAGGGAGAAAGTGAGAGAGGGCGATAAAGGAATAAAAACAGAGTGAAAGAGTGCCTCTTTATTCTTCTGTGGGATAAGCATCAAGCAATTATTGCTAGATGAAAACCGGATTTCATATAGGAGATCCATCTGATTAGAATTGTCCAATAACCTTTCAGAATGCTACACCACATAACAAACCCTCACCAATCCCAAATTACAAGGCAGGAAGTGAACTTGAACAGCTTCCTTTTATGTCTCTACCCTCTGACAGATTGGTTCCCTAACCCACATCCCCACATCCCTGTGGCCCTGGGTGGGTCAGTATAGGCTAATCTCCTTCCTCTAATAGACTGGCTAAAGGTTGACTTCATTAGAGAGATGGGGATGTGACATCTCCACGGCAGACAGTGTTTGTGTTGGAGGCTAGTGTGTACTCCAGAGTGTGTGTCTTGCCGTCAGTACCTGGGTTGTCGTGTGTAGTGAGGGTGTGACAGAGCTTAATCCACCCTTTCACATCCAGCAGGTTCACTGTTTGATCCTTACAGCCCTGAGTAAATACAGAGAGAGAGGGTTTTGCAAACACACACCTCAGGCACACACTCACACACAGCTAGGTAAAGCCTCAGTCGACAACTTCGGGTTGCACACACTGTTACACATTGAGACAAACACGCAAACACTCCTACACATGACCCGAATACATTACACAGTGGCCCCAACCCCATCACACAGACTAATAACACAGACTTCATAACATTCATTCCCACGTCCCATGACAATCAATCCTCCTTCCTACTGTAGGCTACATGTTTGTACTTTTGTCGGCTGAATTTACACTAGACGGCAACTATGTTTCTACTTCATCATTATTTAGGTGAACATTGTTTCTAATGAACACATTTGTATATGAAGGGAAAGTGGACTAACGAGAGACGGATTGGAACCAGAATGTCTGTGGTTGGATTGAAGACAACATTGTGATTAAAGGAACAGATCTGACATCAAATTATTAATTAATAACCCTCCTTGTGTTCAGCTTGAGCCTGTCTAAAATACAGTAGAGTTGATTGCTGTAAGTGTAGCACTACCCACAACATACAACAGGCTTCTCTCAGCTTCTATGACTTCACCTCTAACGCAAGACAGGCTAACGGCTAAGGAAGCTAAATCTACCATTCTTAGCAACGGCAATGACTTGGGTCTGGTATTGATAACTTTTTTCTTTTAAACACACAAATCTGACAGAACTCTCCCAACAAATCACAAGCCAGGCCTGCCAGAATACCTCAAAATCGAAACCAAAGTTTGCAGGCAAACCCTTTGCTGCGGCATTAGTGAACGTAGATGATGTAAACTAGCCGCTTGCAAAATGCACTGATTAAAAATAACTTCTGTGACCTCCATCTTGCTAGCAACTATTTTGTGTCCGGAAGTAGTGGGTCACAAGCGGATAGGGCAGTGACGTAGTTCCTCCATTCCAAAATGACTTTGTATCCATACAGATACCGGAACATTCTAGAGAGACTAATTCTTCATCAGTGTTGAAAGCCTGGTACAAAAAAAAACACTTCATGGGTTGCATATACCGCATCTTCAAATGTCCTCTGAGGTGAATCACACATAACAACTAAAGATTTAGCCTAGCCTAGCGGTCATTGAAAGGTATACCGACTCCACCGCTAAACTAATCCACACAACTGATGGAGTCACAAGTACACAAGCCATCCCTTATATCCCTCCACTCCATCTGCTGTAACATCAATAACTATCCGTTCCCTCCCCTGTCCACTCTGTCCCAGTACCCAGTACGGAGGGCCCTGGTGCCGGGATGATGTGACATTCTGCCTGGGGCCCGTGGAGCTCATATTCTTCCTTTCTCACTGGATCAGACTGTTTACATGTGGTATTAGGGAAAGATCCAGGCCATCGATCGCAGCACGGGCATCTGGCTAACAGAATACAAGACTAATCAATAGAACTATCATCAGGAGAACCCTCTCCTCTCCTCCTCTCCTGCCCTCCCCTCCTCTCCTCCCCTCTTCTCTTCTCGTCTCTCCTCTCTTCGTCTCTCTCCCCAATGTGTGGAACATATCAGGGGAATCTGCTGACAGGGCTGTTCGCGTCATAATTAGTCATGATGATTAACCTTGAGAGAGGAGAGAATGAGAGGTAAGGATGTTGAGGGATGGAGGGAAGGAGGAAAGCAGAGGAGGGGAGGATGTTAGGATGATAGGGAAGGAGGATGAGACGGAAAGGGGAAGGAGGAGAGGGGGAAAAGGATCGAGGGAGAGAGGAATGAGAGGGGGGAGAAGAGGGAGAGGAACGTAGGGAAAGGATAAGAGTGAAGGAGGGAGAGGAGGAGGGGAAAGTGGCGATATGGAGAGAGGGAAGAAGAGGGATAGACTTAGAATCTGTCTCTGGGATACCAAAAGATCAAAATAGAAAGAAATAATGGTAAATCACAATTTATTCTTTGGTGGTAAGAAAATATGAAAATAGAAAGGACAGGGAGAGAGAGATGGAAGAGAAGGAAAGAACAGAGGGCTGACAGAGGTGGAGGAGAGGTAGTTGTTGGCAGCTTTGCCGACGTGGCTGATTGTGGTGTGCATGATCAGGCATGAGAGAGCGAGCTCAGAGTCTGTCTGAGAGGATTAGTGAGCAGACTCCTTCAGTCAGGGTCAGAGAGTAAGTTTTAGGGGTCAAAGCCACAGGACAGGTAGAGGACAGATGACAATGTGTGTGTGTGTATGATCTGCACCCGCTGTGATTTGCTGAAATACTGGAGAGCAGAAATGTGTGTGTGCGCTTGGGCTCCTGAATGGGGCAGCGGAAAGGGGGATACCTAGTCAGTTGTCCAACTGAATGTATTCAACTGAAATGTGTCTTCTGTATTTAACCCAACCCCTCTGAATCAGAGAGGTGTGGTGGGCTGGTTTAATCAACACCCACGTCTTTGGCGCCCGGGGAACAGTGGGTTAACTGCCTTGCTCAGGGGCAGAGTGACATGTTTTTACCTTGTCAGCTCAAATCAAATCAAATCAAATGTATTTATATAGCCCTTCATACATCAGCTGATATCTCAAAGTGCTGTACAGAAACCCAGCCTAAAACCCCAAACAGCAAGCAATGCAGGTGTAGAAGCACGGTGGCTAGGAAAAACTCCCTAGAAAGGCCAAAACCTAGGAAGAAACCTAGAGAGGAACCAGGCTATGTGGGGTGGCCAGTCCTCTTCTGGCTGTGCCGGGTGGAGATTATAACAGAACATGGCCAAGATGTTCAAATGTTCATAAATGACCAGCATGGTCGAATAATAATAAGGCAGAACAGTTGAAACTGGAGCAGCAGCACAGTCAGGTGGAAGTTGAAACTGGAGCAGCAGCATGGCCAGGTGGACTGGGGACAGCAAGGAGTCATCATGTCAGGTAGTCCTGGGGCATGGTCCTAGGGCTCAGGTCAGTTGAAACTGGAACAGCAGCATGGCCAGGTGGACTGGGGACAGCAAGGAGTCATCATGTCAGGTAGTCCTGGGGCATGGTCCTAGGGCTCATGTCCTCCGAGAGAGAGAGAGAAAGAAAGAGAGAAGGAGAGAATTAGAGAACGCACACTTAGATTCACACAGGACACCGAATAGGACAGGAGAAGTACTCCAGATATAACAAACTGACCCCAGCCCCCCGACACATAAACTACTGCAGCATAAATACTGGAGGCTGAGACAGGAGGGGTCAGGAGACACTGTGGCCCCATCCGAGGACACCCCCGGACAGGGCCAAACAGGAAGGATATAACCCCACCCACTTTGCCAAAGCACAGCCCCACACCACTAGAGGGATATCTTCAACCACCAACTTACCATCCTGAGACAAGGCTGAGTATAGCCCACAAAGATCTCCGCTACGGCACAACCCAAGGGGGGGCGCCAACCCAGACAGGATGGCCACAACAGTGAATCAACCCACTCAGGTGACGCACCCCCTCCAGGGACGGCATGAGAGAGCCCCAGTAAGCCAGTGACTCAGCCCCTGTAATAGGGTTAGAGGCAGAGAATCCCAGTGGAAAGAGGGGAACCGGCCAGGCAGAGACAGCAAGGGCGGTTCGTTGCTCCAGAGCCTTTCCGTTCACCTTCCCACTCCTGGGCCAGACTACACTCAATCATATGACCCACTGAAGAGATGAGTCTTCAGTAAAGACTTAAAGGTTGAGACCGAGTTTGCGTCTCTGACATGGGTAGGCAGACCGTTCCATAAAAATGGAGCTCTATAGGAGAAAGCCCTGCCTCCAGCTGTTTGCTTAGAAATTCTAGGGACAATTAGGAGGCCTGCGTCTTGTGACCGTAGCGTACGTGTAGGTATGTACGGCAGGACCAAATCAGAGAGATAGGTAGGAGCAAGCCCATGTAATGCTTTGTAGGTTAGCAGTAAAACCTTGAAATCAGCCCTTGCTTTGAAAGGAAGCCAGTGTAGAGAGGCTAGCACTGGAGTAATATGATCAAATTTTTTGGTTCTAGTCAGGATTCTAGCAGCCGTATTTAGCACTAACTGAAGTTTATTTAGTGCTTTATCCGGGTAGCCGGAAAATAGAGCATTGCAGTAGTCTAAACCTAGAAGTGACAAAAGCATGGATTAATTTTTCTGCATCATTTTTGGACAGAAAGTTTCTGATTTTTGCAATGTTACGTAGATGGAAAAAAAGCTGTCCTCGAAATGGTCTTGATATGTTCTTCAAAAGAGAGATCAGGGTCCAGAGTAACGCCGAGGTCCTTCACAGTTTTATTTGAGACGACTGTACAACCATTAAGATTAATTGTCAGATTCAACAGAAGATCTCTTTGTTTCTTGGGACCTAGAACAAGCATCTCTGTTTTGTCCGAGTTTAATAGTAGAACGTTTGCAGCCATCCACTTCCTTATGTCTGAAACACATGCTTCTAGCGAGGGCAATTTTGGGGCTTCACCATGTTTCATTGAAATGTACAGCTGTGTGTCATCCGCATAGCAGTGAAAGTTTACATTATGTTTTCGAATAACATCCCCAAGAGGTAAAATATATAGTGAAAACAATAGTGGTCCTAAAACGGAACCTTGAGGAACACCGAAATTTACAGTTGATTTGTCAGAGGACAAACCATTCACAGAGACAAACTGATATCTTTCCGACAGATAAGATCTAAACCAGGCCAGAACATGTCCGTGTAGACCAATTTGGGTTTCCAATCTCTCCAAAAGAATGTGGTGATCGATGGTATCAAAAGCAGCACTAAGGTCTAGGAGCACGAGGACAGATGCAGAGCCTCGGTCCGATGCCATTAAAATGTAATTTACCACCTTCACAAGTGCCGTCTCAGTGCTATGATGGGGTCTAAAACCAGACTGAAGCATTTCGTATACATTGTTTATCTTCAGGAAGGCAGTGAGTTGCTGCGCAACAGCCTTCTCTAAAATTTTTGAGAGGAATGGAAGATTCGATATAGGCCGATAGTTTTTTTATTTTCTGGGTCAAGGTTTGGCTTTTTCAAGAGAGGCTTTATTACTGCCACTTTTAGTGAGTTTGGTACACATCCAGTGGATAGAGAGCCGTTTATTATGTTCAACATAGGAGGGCCAAGCACAGGAAGCAGCTCTTTCAGTAGTTTAGTTGGAATAGAGTCCAGTATGCAGCTTGACGGTTTAGAGGCCATGATTATTTTCATCATTGTGTCAAGAGATATAGTACTAAAACACTTGAGCGTCTCTCTTGATCCTAGGTCCTGGCAGAGTTGTGCAGACTCAGGACAACTGAGGTTTGGAGGAATACGCAGGTTTAAAGAGGAGTCCCTAATTTGCTTTCTAATAATCATAATCTTTTCCTCAAAGAAGTTCATGAATTTATCACTGCTAAAGTGAAAGTCATCCTCTCTTGGGGAATGCTGCTTTTTAGTTAGCTTTGCGACAGTATCAAAAAGGAATTTCGGCTCAGGGATTCAATCCAGCAACCTTCCAGTTACTGGCCCAATGCTCTAACTACTAGGCTACCTGCCGTACTGCATCTCAGTGCAAGAGTGCACTACAGTCCCTGGTTCGAATCCAGGCTGTATTACAACTGGCCGTGATTGGGAGTCCCATAGGGTGGCACACAATTGGGACATCATTATTATTTCACAATGCTTTCTGGAGTTCTTTCTTTATCACAGCCCTGACTACATTTCCCATGATACCCATCCGGAAGTTTGAAATTGGTTCATTATACATAATCATATAATGATGAGCCAATCCTAATCACATCCTTATAATAAGCAGTGGAGAGCATTGTGATCCATTTACACAGCGTTCTACAAGAAGACTCCACTTCACAAGTCATCACATATCTTGACATCACATTTGTCTGTCTAATCAACGATCAGGCAGTACTATATGTTACGTTCCAGGGGTTCTGCAGACAGACTATCAAATGAGGCTTTTTTAATCTCTCCAATTACACTGTATCTCCTGGTAATACAATCAGCTAGTACAGGCATGACAAGCCACGCATGACTCCAAATCAAAAACAAATGCATGCACAGAGAATACATTATTGTCTGCGCACTCCGCCGCAATGCTAGGGGAGAGCTTTGAGAGAAGGAGATAAATGAGAAAAATTCCCTCGGCGAGTCAGATGAGAGAAGCGATAACGTTTTTTGGAACAGAATTCCACATGACCATGAAATAGGATTTTCTGCCCCGAATCAAAGTTGAAACGCTGAAGCTTGAATCAGACTCATTTTTTTTCTTCTTTAATCTAATTTGAAAGTTTTTAATGAGAGTAAGGAAACGGTTTGGGTTGCTGGATCCTTCTCGTCTTTTTGCCTGAATGCTCATGTCTGTAATTGTGATGGTGCAGTTATGAAAATGCTTTCTTAGCTGGCTGCTCTGATGGTAAATGGGGTGGTTTTGGATGCGGCCGGGGCTTAGGGCCTTTGGAGAGGCACTGTACTGTAGGCCTCAGCTTGTGGTCTGTTGGGTCAGCTCAGGAAACGGCAGAACCACACAGTGAAGACAAAGTGTGTGAAAGAAAAAGGGAGGAAGGGGCAGAGAGAGGGGAAAGGGATGGAATTGGAGAAAGGAACATTCAGAGTGTACATCTCTCTCTCCCCTTCTCTCTCCCTCCTTCCCTTCCTTTCTCCCCCATTCCAAGGTAATCATACCCTCTCCCTTGAGGGTGGAACACACATTTTGCCACTGGATTCAGCTGGATCCAGTCTGCAAAGCCAGTGAATAAATCAAGCCCTTCTCCTCCCCCTCTTCCCTCATTCCCTCCCTCCCTCATGCCTCCATCATCATACCCCTGTCCCTAACCACCTCCTGGCTCCTCTTCAGTACAGAATGGCAGCATAAACCGCAATTAGGGGCAGACTGATCTCACAGAGCCAACCATGGAGAAGGGAAGAAGTGGAGAGATGGAGGGAGAGAAGAAAAAATGGGGAGGAAGAGAGCGAGAGAACAGAGAGAACAACACAGAAAAAATAAAGAGAGACAGACAGACAGATAACATTGAGAGAAAGAACTGTGATGGTGTGGTGGTACTCTAGTACTGTAATGTTAACTGCTACACTCTTAGAAAAAAAAGGTGCTATCTAGAACCTTAAAGGGTTCTTCTGCTGTCTCCATAGAAGAACCCTTTTTGGTTCCAGGTAGAACCCTTTTGGTTCCAAGTATAACCTTTTTTGGTTCAATGAAGAATAGTTTCCACAGAGGGTTCTACATGGAACCCAAAAGGGTTCTACCTGGAACCAAAAAGGGTTCTACCTGGAACCAAAAAGGGTTATCCTATGGGGAAAGCTGAGGAACCCCTTCGGAACAATTTTTTTAAGAGTGTAGTGGTGCAGCGATGGAAGTGTAGTAACGTAGCAGTAAAGGACTTCCTTCTCGGGATGCTGCTAATTGTCTCCATCCGTCTTTCTTAGCAGCCCGGTAAGCATGTTAAGGCAGAGCGGAGAGGAGTGGAGAGGAGCGGAGGACAAGAGAGAGGGGGAATATAAATAAATCAATACATATTAGCATATAAATCTACCTCTCCGCTCCCCGGCCCGGACCTCTGGGCACCATGTGGCGTAGCCAAAGCCCACACCGCCTCGGCTTTACAACGCTGGCATCTTTCATCCTCCAATGTGGACCATTGTTCAAGGCCAACCCTCTCAGCCTCCATAGGAGCCTATTGCTGGGACTACCACTGTAATAAATACACCAGGGGATGGAGTGTGGAGTGTGTGTTCATACATAGGAATACAAAAACCAAGGCAAACCCACACATTAACACAGAGCACACCGGTAGTGGTCGTAGCTTAACCTCTTTCACAGCTGTGTAAATTCAAAAGTTCCAACTCACGTTCACACACAAACGCCCACATGCTAGGGCTGGGTGGTAAACCGTAAGAACGATATAACGGTATTCATTAACAGACTGGTTTGGATTTTTACTTTACTAAAATACTATAACAGTATTTTGCTGTTTGATTTGTTACATTTAATAACTCAGTAACGACTCCAGAAAACGATAGCAATCATCAGTTTTTATCGCCATTAATAAATCTTCTTCAGGATTGGTGGGTCCCCTTTGGGACATTGAGCTAGCGTAGGCTAATGCGATTAGCATAAGGTTATAAGTAACAAGAAAATTTCCCAGAACATAGACATATCTGAAATTGGCAGAAAGCTTAAATTCTTGTCAATCTAACTGCACTGTCCAATTTACAGTAGCTATTACAGTGAAACAATACCATGCTATTGTTTGAGGAGAGTGCACAGTTTTGAACATGAAAGTTATTAATAAACTAATTAGGCACATTTGGGCAGTCTTGATACAACATTTTGAACAGAAATCTAATGGTTCATTGGATCAGTCTGAAACTTTGCACATACACTGCTGAAATCTAGTGGCCAAAATCTAAATTGTAGCTGGGCTGGAATAATACATTATGGCATTTCTCTTGCATTTCAAAGATGATGGTACAAAAAAAAAATCAAAAAACGTGTGTTTTTTTTCTTTGTATTATCTTTTACCAGATCTAATGTGTTATATTCTCCTACATTCCTTTCACATTTCCACAAACTTCAAAGTGTTTCCTTTCAAATGGGACCAATAATATGCATATCCTTGCTTCAGGGCCTGAGCTACAGGCAGTTAGATTTGGGTATGTCATTTTAGGGGAAAATTGGAAAAAAAGGTTCCAATCCTTAAGAAACTCCGTAAGAATTCTTTCTCTACCATCTCTGAGAAACTGCTAACAGCTAAAAACGTATTATATGTTAATTTGCAGACTACAACCTGTAAGGTGTGTTGGCGCCACTTACTGTACTGGGTAGTGAATGGGAAAATAAAACATCTATTGAGGAGAAAGGGTGAAAAAACGACATCATACAAAATACAAAAATAGACACATAAACAAACTAAACCCATCCCAGTCCTTCAGTCACAATCCAAAACACTTCCCTACACAGGCTCAGAGGCCTGTGAGGGTGGAACAGTAGTTGACAGGATTCCTTGCAAGGCCTCAGCTGTGATTTCACAGCTGAGAACTGCTAGCTAACTTGCAAGCACAACAAGTCAACAACTTTGGGTAGTCACTAGTTCCCACATACACAAAGTCCAAATTGGTTATAATTGTAAAAATGTAACAAAAAACATTTAAGGTTAGGGTTAGGCATAAGGTTAGCAGTGTAGTTAAGGTTCGGGTTAAGGTTAGGGTTAGGTTTAAAATATGATTTAAAGAAGATACATTGTAGAAATATGAGGGGGTTTAACCATAATTATGACTTTCTGGCTATGCTAACTAGTGACGACCAAATGTATATATTGATGGTTCAGAGTACGCCTCCAGTCTTCTGATCTGACCAGGTGGTGGATCATAGCTCAATAACCCAGCATCAACAACCCAATTTAAAGAAACAATGGGTTGTTTGTGTCTCAAAAATAACCAAGCGTATTTTTGTCCAATATTTCCCCATATCGGGTTGTTTTTAACCAAGCATGTCTTAGAGTGTAGGGTCACGCACTACCCATAAAGCATATTTAGAACTTTTATTAGTCAGAAACATCAACTACTGTCAAATATGTCATACCGTCAAAAATGAGAAAATTACTGTGATATATTTTTGCCATATCTTCCAGTCTTAACTTATGCATACATACATACACCTACACACTCACGCACACGCACGCACGCACGCACGCACGCACACACACACACACACACACACACACACACACACACACACACACCATTGTGTCACTCTCCCATGATGTCCTCCAGTCTCTCCCACAGATACGTTCCCGGTACTCAGGTCTACAACTCTACAGTGTCTCTCCATCAGGCAGTAGCTTGAGTTGCGCACAGAAATAGAATCCACAGAATAGTGCTTGGAACTTCTAACCCTGGCAAACTTGAATGGGGAGGCCCATTCTATGGATTATATTTCTATGGGGCTGCCACCTTCCCAGCAATACATTAACTCTCATTACCGCTCCAGTGAAGCGCCTGGCGTTTAGGAAGACAAATCTCCCTCCCTGCAGCCCTCCAAGGCTCCAATCTGAAATAAAAACCCTTATTCCCCAAATATATCATCCCCCAAACCTAACTATTAGGGCTTTACGTGAAGGGTAATATTGTCTGGCCATTTTAATGTGAGAATTACAACTTCATTAAAACCTCCGCAGGAGTAAAAAGGAGATGGGTTGGAGAGGGGTTTGTGCTTCTTTCAAGTACCCCTCTTCAGAGAGTCTGTAGACAAATTGAATTGCGCCCCTCGGAAAGCCAACCACTACTCCATGTTGATTGATGTTGTCTGAGTATGTGGGAGAGGAAGAGCTCAATTAAGTGTGTGTGTGTTGGGGGTGTGTGTGTGTAATTGAGTTAAACGTCTCCCCAAGCCCGGATTGAATTAGAGGCAGATAGAGGCCCGGGTGAGTGTGTGTGTCCTCATATTCCCCTGTGTGAGTGGACAGTGGCTGTTATGGTTGTGCTTCTCTCTGCATATGTGTGTATTTGTGTTTGTGTGTGTGTGTGTGTGCATGCCTGCGTTTGTGTGTACATCTGTGTATATGGGCCAGCTGTCCCATTGAGGTGCTCAGTGCCCCTCCAGTACCCTGGGGCGGCAGGCGCTGATCGGCTCATTTTCATGATGTAAGAGATGTACAGCCTGTGAGCCTCACGGCTCAAACTCATGATGTCATGATATTATCGTCTGTACAACTTATGCACTCACCTCTGAGTGTGTGACTTGTTCTGTATCAGTTTTTGTCCATATCAACATAGTTAGAGTGTGTGTGTGTGTGTGTGTGTGTGTGTGTGTGTGTGTGTGTGTGTGTGTGTGTGTGTGTGTGTGTGTGTGTGTGTGTGTGTGTGTGTGTGTGTGTGTGTGTGTGTGTGTGAGAGAGAGAGAGGGCTATTTCACTTGATTTGGCAATGTAAACATATGTTTCCCATGCCAATAAAGCCCTTAAATTGAATTGAAATTGAATTGAGTGTGTGAGAGTGTGTTTCTGTACTCGTCTGTTAGTTTAGCATGCATCCTCCGGCATCGCAGCATGTGTCAGTGAAAGGGACAACAGACCGTGGGCCCAGGGTCATTGTTCAGTCCAGATGTTTTGCCCAGCCACCAAGAGAGACACAGCCAGGGAGAGGCAGAGAAGCCAGGCCACAGGGCCATAAAGCCAGGCTGTGCATTTCTTGCGTGCCTGAGCCACATTTGCACTTGAATGGGCAAGGCAGTTAGGCCGAGGTGGAGAGTTGTGGGGCCCACTCAGCTGGTGGTCAGGCTTTCAGCTGGGACACCTTCTCTCCTCCTCCTCCTCCTCCTCTTCCCCTATCCTCCTCTCCTCCCGTTGTTGGCAGGGACGTGTGAGGGAATGTAAAGGGCTTTTAAAATGGTATTGGAGGGCCATTTTCAAATTGCTGCAGCTCCAAAATGAAACGAGAGAGAGAAAGAGCGTCTTACAGGCCCCCACTCGCCAATCCATCACTACATGATTTACAGGGCTCCTTCGGTCACCAAACACCTGCTCGGTGAAGCATACCACTCCATGTTCAGCAACACACAGCGAAACCTTTGATCTAGTATAAGTGGACTTGGTTTATACTGTAATTATTACAGGGATCGACTAGCTCCATTCATAAAAGCAAAACCCAAATGTGTTTATTTTATTTTCATTTCTGTGTTAGGAAAACTGCTTAATATGCCTCGTATGTGCACATACAAAGAAAGGGAGACACACACACACACACACACACACACACACAAGTGTGTTTATCTTATTCTAGGTCTAGAGTTCTGAATGGACCATTAACTCCATATTCTCACTCAACACTGGACTATCAGCGCCACGACCCTTTCAACAGACACACACACATAGCATGGCCATTACTCAGCTATAACACACATCAGACCCAGACTACATTACATTAGCCTTAGACATCAGCCGGCCCCATGTAATAGCTGAAGTCTTGACTTACATTATATTACTTTAAAATACTTCAAGAATATTGGCGGCAAAAGGCTCCATACAGGGAAAAGTGTGTTCTAGTCTGGACTAGCATCAGTTAGCATATTATCTGAGGGATAATAGCTGAATAAGCATGGCACATGAGAACAGCAATCTTTATAATAGCGATGAGGTTTAAGTCAACAAAACAACATACTCACCACAATGCTAGAATGAGCATGTATACAATTCCCCATGGCGATTTCGGTTTGGGCAAAACAAATAGCCTAATGTCCACATAGACTGAAGATCAAACAAAGTATAAAGTCATGTTGTTTACTTTAATTTCTTCCCTTTTGGTCAAAGAAACACAACAATTACTATCTTTCTTTCTTTCCCCTTGGATGAATCCACATATCTAGATGATTCTAATGAAGGGTTTAGGAATTATTCAATGGAGGAGACTCTTTGACCTAGTTTTCTAAATGACAGTGGAACCAAGTCATTTCTTTTAATCACTAACATCTGGCCTGGGAGGCGAGTGTAAGCTAAGTGCTAACAAAATGGCTGCCTGTGTTTAAGGCCTGGGAGCCTAAAGACATGTCAGACCCTTCAGATTCTTGTGAAGTCTAGAGCACAGTAATCCACTTTTTATTATGGACAGCACACGCTGGCAGGCAGGGAAATGCCTCTTTAAGTCGACACGCACATACTTGCACTGGCACGCACGCACACACACACACACACACACACACGGGAAAATGGGATAAGTTGAGCCAAAGGGTTTCTATAAATTAATAATTTCACCAAATATTTAGGAAGAGGTCATCATTTCATGGAGTCTGTGAAGGAAGAAATAACATGGAGGCACTACAGAGGGTAATGCGAACAGACCAGTACATCACTGGGGCCAAGCTTCCTGCCACCCAGGACCTCTATACCAGGCGGTGTCAGAGGAAGGCCCTAAAAATTGTCAAAGACTCCAGCCACCCTAGTCATAGACTGTTCTCTCTGCTACTGCACAGCAATCGGTACCGGAGCGCCAAGTCTAGGTCCAAGAGGCTTCTAAACATTTTCTACCCCCAAGCCATACGACTCCTGAACATCTAGTCAAATGGCTACCCAGACGATTTGCATTGTCCCTCCCACCCCTCCCCCTCTTTACACCACTGCTACCCTCTGTTGTCATCTATGCATAGTCACTTTAATAACTCTACCTACATGTACAGACTACCTCAACTAACCGGTGCCCCTGCACATTGACTCTGTACTGGTACCCCCCTGTATATAGTCTCGCTGTTGTTATTTTACTGCTGCTCTTTAATTACTTGTCACTTTTATCTCTTCTTTTTATCCATATTTTTTTTCAACGGCATTGTTGGTTAGGGTTGTAAGTAAGCATTTCACTGTAAGGTGTTGTATTTGGTGCATGTCACTAATATAATTGTATTTGATTTGCTTTGATTACAAGTCTGTCCCGCAGCTCAATTTAAGCCATAATACACGGGGTTAGTTGTGCCAAGATATATTTTCAAAACTGTAATCTTCAGATGAATTCTGAATATTTCCTGGGATACACAACATCCTGAAATATATGTTGAGGTCTTTGTTAGAAAGAACACTATACTGAACGAAAATATAAACACATTCAACAATTTCAAAGATTTAACTGAGTTACAAGTTTATATAAGGAAATCAGTCAATTTAAATTAATTAATTAGGCCCTAATCTATGGATTTCACATGACTGGGCAGGGATGCAGTCACAGGCCCACCCACTGGGGAGCCAGGCCCAGCCAATCAGAATGAGTTTTCCCCACAAAAGGGCTTTATTACAGACAGAAATACTCCTCAGCACCCCCCTCCCCACCCTTCTCCCCCAGATGATCCCGCAGGTGAAGAAGCCGGATGTGGAGGTCCTGGGCTGCAGGTGAAGAAGCCGGATGTGGAGGTCCTGGGCTGCAGGTGAAGAAGCCGGATGTGGAGGTCCTGGGCTGCAGGTGAAGAAGCCGGATGTGGAGGTCCTGGGCTGCAGGTGAAGAAGCCGGATGTGGAGGTCCTGGGCTGACATTACACGTGGTCTGTGGTTGTGAGGCCGGTTGGATGCACTGCCAAATTCTCTAAAACGGTGTTAGAGGCAGCTTATTGTAGAGAAATGAACATTACATTCTCTGGCAACAGCTCTGGTGGACATTCCTGCAGTCAGCATGCCAACTGCGTGCTCCCTCAAAACTTGAGACATCTGTAGCATTGTTTTGTGTGACAACTGCACATTTTAGATTGGCCTTTTATTGTCCACCAAAGTGTAATGATTATAATAATTAGTAATAATAGTAATAATAATAACTAATGATTATGCTGTTTAATCAGCTTCTTCATATGCCACACTTGTCAAGTGGATGGATCAGATTGTCAAAGGAGAAATGCTCACTATCAGGGATGTAGAGGAATTTTCGCACAACATTTTAAAGAAATAAGCTTTTTGTGCGCATGCAACATTTCTGGTACTTTTATATCAGCTCATGATATATCAGCTCACGGTTCCAAATAAATGACATTATCACGTGTTCCACCAACCATGTTATTTACATGATTAAATGTCCATGTGGGCTCTGCTATGTCGGTAAAACCTCTCGTTCTCTCAAACAGAGAATCAGTGAACACAAAAGTTCAATCAGGAGAAACGACAGGGATTATCCAGTCGCAGTGCATTTCAATGACCTGAAACATGACATTTCTACCTTTAGATTTTGTGGCATAGAGAACGTTAAGATATCAGACAGGAGAGGTTATATAAAATAATACTCTGAGTAAAAGAGAATGTTTTGGGATTATTTCCTAAAGGACTTAATGATGAATTGCCTATGTATGTTATGTTGTGAATTTGAACATGAATTATGTGCCAATTTAAGATGACTGTTTTTCGTACGATGTACCCAAGGACTAATGAAAACCTGCTATGTCCTCATTGTGATTTTACAGACGTGCTTCATACGTCTTATTTACACACTTTTGTAGTGTTTATGAAATGCATGTTGTTATAATTGGTAGCACTTAATTGTTTTTCCTTTGCCTCCAACCCCTTTGGATGTGTGGAACGGATGTGGGTGTGTCTAGGTCTACATAATGGGTGCTAGTTTTAAAAACTCACAAAAGCTCTGACGAAGGCCGTCAGGCCGATACATAAACTTATTCCATATCAGTGATACTACCAAGAGCAGTGTCCTTTGCCCTTCATATCAGCTCATGAAACATGGGACCAACACTTTACGTTTTGAGTTTATATTTCTGTTCTGTGTATGTTTCCCTTGAAGGAGTGATGCTGAATGTAAAAAATGTCTCAACTTACCCCACTCTCCTCTAATTAATATTTTATGTTAGTTCTAAAAAAAAAAAACATCTTATTCAAACTTATCGAGGGAAATAATGAGTCAGTGTAACATGTCATTATTTCAGACCGCCCAAAACAAGCTTCTTTACCAGTTCACTCTTCCAAAGAGTAACTTCCAAAGAGTAACCATACATTCTCCCTCCATTAAACCCTCCGAGCAGGAAAGCTGCCTTTCAGAAGACATTAACCTTGATTTCAGTGTAATCCATGGCCGTGTCTGTAATTGCCCCCTAGAGCCCATAGGAGGTCTGGTCAAAAGTAATGCCAATTCAGACACAGCCCATGAGAAAGAAAGCTGAGTGAACCGCGTGGCCCATTCCTCTGTACAGAAACGTATCTATCTGTATATACCCATGTCTGTCAGACTGGGCCTCACTGGACTGCTTCAACCTGATGTCTGCTTAGACATGTAGTCCATCAACCGTACGACCCCACCCTTTACAACACACACCAGCGCTGTACACGGACTTGAACTAATCTGGCTCGTTTATCAGTGGAGGAGAAAACAGAGCAGGGAACGTAAGTCTTTCCAAAGTGATTTGTAGCAATATTGTTTTAATCATAAATCAGGTGGGCTCGGTTTGACAACACGAGCTGCGCACACGCATGCATGCACACACACACACACACACACATGCGCGCACACACACACAAACACTCAGAAACAAAGAAGTTCCATCATTTGTAAAACTCAGCACTTCTGGAGAAGGGGGTGTTTTTGGTGGACTAGGGTACCTTTGCTGAAGCAGCGATATCCCCCTGTAATTTAAAAACAACAGACTGGCGGCCCTGTTAGCCAGACGAGGATCACCAAGTAAAACAAATGCTTCATCCCTGGTCCACGGCTATCCAAACAGCCATTAGCATTTCCGCAGTGGTAATCACTTGCGTTGAAAAAAGACAGAGGAAGAGCTTGCGGCTCGTTTCCCACACATTGCTATAAAGTGGGCTTAGGTTAGGCCTGCCACTCATTCAGCTCATTGAGGCACGCATGCTCACACACACAAGCACGCACACTCTCACACACACAAGCACGCACGCACACACGAACAACACACACACACACATGCTGACTCTCTGGAATCTGTGCCTCCATGGTCCGGATTGTTCCCAGGGGCTGGTGTTCTGGTGTTGCCGGGCAGTTCTGACTGTTAACAAAACAATTAAGTCACCATCATTTCTCTGGCGGAGGAAAGACAGGAAAGGGAAATGACCAGTGAAAAGGTACTAGGGAGACAGGATTACAATGAAACAATGGAAACTTCTAAGAAATCTTATTTGTCATTCCAATGTAGGTGTTATATATCAAGCCAAAATGTTCGCTACCTTTGAGTATGATCTAACATCCCATAGGCCTATTGAGGGGATATGCCTGCAGTTACTTTGAGAATACTTTTGGTGGCGCTGTTGTGTAGAAAGGAACTGGACCAATCAACAGTTATTTTCCCAATCTGCTGCAATGAAAAAATAAGAAACATAAGACTGCTTTATAAGCAACAATGCCGCGTATTTTACATAATTATGAGTTTTCTCAATAAAAAAAATCTTAATCTCTTAATCTCAAACATGAATTTTGATTTGATTTGATTACCTTAGACATTTTTCAAACCTCAACAGTGGTCAAATTACACTCAAAATAAAAAAAGACCACTGGTACTGCTTATAGTCGTATCACTCATATTCTTGTCTTTCAGTCCATGTCGTTTTAAGGAATCCTTTACAACCTAGAATACCGAGAAGTTTGTGGATTGGGATCCATTCAGGAAGAACATTTGATATCTCAAGCAGAGTGTCAAATCACACACCCAATATACACCCGATATAAACTTCCATAGAGGGACTCTGCTCTCCTTTTATCCGTCACCTGGTCTTTGAACTGGTCATTGATAATTGTGTCAACATTTCACAAATGGCCAGGAGGCTGCCAGACCATCTGTGATTGATTAGAATATGGATAACATCTAACGTGTGTTTATGTGTGTGTATGTGTGTGTGTGTGTGTGGTTCAGTCTCATTTGTTATTTTAGTTATATCATAGCAACAGATGAAAACATTCCAGCGCTGCAGTAGAGTACATTTAAGAAGAACAAAACCTGAAACATTCAAGCTTTACAGTAGAGTACATTTAATAATCAATCAAATCAAACTTTATTTGTCACATGCGTGTAGACCTTACCGTGAAATGCTTACTTACATGCCCTTAACCAACAGTGCAGTTCAAGAAGAATTAAGAAAATATTGACAGAATAAACTAAAGTAATATAATAAACAGCGAGTGGCAGCAGTGTAAAAAACAAATGGAGGGGGGGTGTCAATGTAAATAGTCTGGTGGCCCTTTGATTAATTGTTCAGGTAGAAGCTAATTGGGGGTAGAAGCAGTTCAGGAGTCTTTTGGTCCAGGACATGGCGCTCCGGTACATCTTGCGGTGCGGTAGCAGAGAAAACAAATCAAATCAATTTTATTTATATTGCCCTTCGTACATCAGCTGATATCTCAAAGTGAAGTACAGAAACCCAGCCTAAAACCCCAAACAGCAAGCAACGCAGGTGTTGAAGCACGTTGGCTAGGAAAAACTCCCTAGAAAGGCCAAAACCTAGGAAGAAACCTGGAGAGGAACCAGGCTATGAGGGGTGGCCAGTCCTCTTCTGGCTGTGCCGGGTGGAGATTATAACAGAACATGGCCAAGATGTTCAAATGTTCATAAATGACCAGCATGGTCAAATAATAGGTCTGGGACAGGTAGCACGTCCGATGAACAGGTCAGGATTCCATAGCCGCAGGCAGAACAGTTGAAACTGGAGCAGCAGCACGACCAGGTGGACTGGGGACAGGAAGGAGTCATCATGCCAGGTAGTCCTGAGGCATTGTCCTAGGGCTCAGGTCCTCCGAGAAAGAGAAAGAAAGAGAGAATTAGAGAGAGCATACCACCGGACAGGGCCAAACAGGAAGGATATAAACCCACCCACTTTGCCAAAGCACAGCCCCCACACCACTAGAGGGATATCTTCAACCACCAACTTGCCATCCTGAGACAAGGCCGAGTATAGCCCACAAAGATCTCCGCCACGGCACAACCCAGGGGGGTTGACTGGACAGTCTATGACTTGGGTGACTGGAGTCTCTGACAATTTTTTGGGGCTCTCCCAAAAGAGGTTGTTGTTCTGGCACCACACTGCCAGTTCTCTGACCTCCTCCCTATAGGCTCATTGTTGCCGGTGATCAGGCTTACCACTGTTATGTCGTCAGCAAACTTAATGATGGTGTTGTTGCCTACCCTTACCACCCGGGGGCGGCCCGTCAGGAAGTCCAGGATCCAGTTGCAGAGGAAGGTATTTAGTCCCAGGGTCCTTGGCTTAGTAATGATCTTCGTGGGCACTATGGTGTTGTACACTGAGCTTTAGTCAATGAATAGCATTCTCACATAGGTGTTCCTTTTGTCCAGGTGGGAAAGGGCAGTGTGGAGTGTGACTGAGATTGCGTCATCTGTAGAGCTTTTGGGGCGGTATGCGAATTGGAGTGGGTCTAGGGTATCCTGGAGGATGGTGTTGATGTGAGTCATGACCAGCCTTTCAAATAACTTCATGGCTACCAACGTGAGTGCTACGGGGCAGTAATCATTTAGGCAGGTAACCTTCGCTTCCTTTGCACAGGGACTATGGTGGTCTGCTTGAAACATGTAGGTATTATAGACTTGGTCAGGGAAAGGTTGAAAATGTCAGTGAGTACACTTGCCAGTTGATCCGCGTATGCTTTCAGTACACGTCCTGGTAAGCCCTGCGGCTTAGCTCACATCTGCTACCGAGAGCGTTATCACACAGTCGTCCAGACAGCTGGTGCTCTTGTGCATGCTTCAGTGTTGCTGGCCTCGAAGCGAGCATAAAAGGCATACAGCTCATCTGGTAGGCTCTCGTCACTGTGCAACTCGCGTCTGGGTTTCCCTTTGTAGTCTGTAATAGTTTTAAAGCCCTGCCACATCTGACGAGAGTCAGAGCCAGTGTAGTAGGATTCAATCTTAATCCTGTATTGACACTTTGCTTGTTTGATGGTTCGTCTGAGGGCATAGTGGGATTTCTTATAAGTGTCCGGATTCGTGTCCCTCTTCTTGAAAGCGACAGCTCTAGCCTTTAGCTCGATGCTGATGTTGCCTGTAATCCATGGCTTCTGGTTGGGATATGTACGTACGGTCACTGTGGGGATGATGTCATCAATACACTTATTGAATGCACTTATTGATGAAGCCGATGACTGAGGTGGTATACTCCTCAATGCCATTTGATAAATCCCGGAACATATTCCAGTCTGTGCTAGAAAATGGTCCTTTAACGTAACATCTGCGTCATCTGACCACTTCCGTATTGAGCGAGTCACTGGTACTTCCTGCTTTAGTTGTTGCTTGTAAGCGAGAATCAGGAGGATAGAATATTGGTCAGATTTGCCAAATGCTTATGGCCTTATAGAGTTGGTTGAGTTCGGTCTCAGTGCCAGCATAGGTCTGTGGTGGTAAATAGACAGCTACGAATAATATAGATGACAACTCTCTTGGTAGATAGTGTGGTCTACAGATTATCATAAGGTACTCTACCTCAGGCGAGCAATACCTCGAGACTTCTTTAATATTAGACATTGCGCACCAGCTGTTGTTGACAAATAGACACCCCTCGTCTTACCAGACGTAGCTTCTCTGTTCTTCTGTGTATGGAAAATCCCGCCAGTTCAGCCACGACTCGGTAAGACATGAGATATTACAGTTTGTAATGTCCCGTTAGTAGGATCACAATGATCTATTATCACAAGTATTCTGTTTAACAAACATGTACGTAATAAGCTTTATAACTAGAATAGTAACAACTGAGGCAGAGAGGCAAGCAAAGAGAGTGAGAGAGTATCAGAAAATAAAAGACGAAGAGAGGGAGTGAGGGAGAGAGTGAGAGAGGGTGAGACAAGGATGCAGCTTAAGCCCTACCCTCTTCAACATATATATCAATGAATTTGCAAGGGCACTAAAACAGTCTGCAGCACCTGGCCTCACCCTACCATAATCTGAAGTCAAATGTCTACTGTTTGCTGATGATCTGGTACTTCTGTCACCAAGGAAGGCCTACAGCAGAACTTAGATCTTCTGCACAGATTCTGTCAGACCTGGGCCCTGACAGTAAATCTCAGTAAGACAAAAATAATGGTGTTGCAAAAAAGGTCCAGTTGCCAGGAACACAAATACAAATTCCATCTAGACACCGTTGCCCTGGAGCACACAAAAAAACTATACATACCTCGGCCTAAACATCAGTGCCACAGTACCTCGGCCTAAACATCAGCGCCACAGGTAACTTCCACAAAGTTGTAAATGATCTGATAGACAAGGCAAGAAGGGCCTTCTATGGCATCTAAAGGAACATACAATTCGATATACCAATTAGGAGCTGGCTAAAATTACTTCAATCATTTATAGAACCCATTGCTCTTTATGGTTGTGAGGTCTGGGGTCCACTCACCAACCAAAAATTCACAAAATGGGACAAACACCAAATTGAGACTCTGCATGCAGAAGTCTGCAAAATATCCCCAGTGTACAACTTATAACACCAAATAATGCATGCAGAGCAGAATTAGGCCGATACCCGCTAATGATCAAAATCCAGAAAAGAGACGTTAATTCTACAACCACCTAAAAGGAAGCAATTATCAATCCTTCCTTAACAAAGCCATTACCTACATTGAGATTACCTGGAGAAGAGTCCCCTAAGCAAGCTGGTCCTGGGGCTCTGTTCCCAAACATAAACAGACCCACAAAGCCCCAGGACAGCAACACAATCAACCAAATCATAACAAAAATAATTAACAAAAAAACAGAACAAGCTAGAATGCTATTTGACCCTAAACAGAGAGTACACAGTGGCAGAATACCTGACCACTGTGACTGAACCAATTTAAGGAAAGCTTTGACTATGTACAGACTCAGTGAGCATAGCCTTGTTATTGAGAAAGGTTGCCGTAGGCAGACCTGGCTTTCAAAAAAAGACACTGCCCACAAAATGAGGTGGAAACTGAGCTGCCAAATTTATGACCATATTTGAGACACATATTTCCCTCAGATTACACAGATCGACAAAGAATTCGAAAAATATATATATATTTTTTATAAACTCCAATATCTATTGGGTGAAATACCAGTGTGCCATCATAGCAGCAAGAGGTGTGACCTGTTGCCACAAGAAAAGGGCAACCAGTGAAGAACAAACACAATTGTCAATACAACCCATATTTATGTTTATTTATTTTCCCTATTTGCACATAATATGACATTTGAAATTTCTTTATTCTTTTGGAACTTTTGTATGTTTACTGTTAATTTGATTGTTTATTTCACTTCTGTTTATTATCTACTTCATTTACTTTGGCAATGCTAACATATGTTTCCCATGCCAATAAAGCCCTTAAATTGAAATTGAGAGAGAGAGAGAGAGAGAGAGAGAGAGAGAGAGAGAGCCAGAGAGACAGAGACAGCATTGTACATTGTATATATATACATAATATGACATTTATAATGTCTTTACTGTTTTGAAACTTCTGTATGTGTAATGTTTACTGTAAATTTTTTGTTGTTTTTCACTTTATATATTCACTTTGTATGTTGTCTACCTCACTTGCTTTGGCAATGTTAACACATGTTTCCCATGCCAATAAAGCCCTTGAATTGAATTGAATTGAAATTGACAGCGAGAGACAGAAAGATAGAGAGAGAGACAGAGAGAGAGAGAGAGAGAGAGAAAGTGGGAGTGAAAGTGAAAGTGAAAGTGAGAGCGAGACTGTAGCCCAACCTCGTTAGAGCCTTGTTCTGATGGGTGCGGAGGAGGGGCAGGAGTGTGTTTGTGAGTGTGTGTGTGTGTGTGTGTGTGTGTGTGTGTGTGTGTGTGTGTGTGTTGAGGTGTGTGTGTGGAGGTGTGTTAAGCTGTTACAGAGAGAGGGGGCAGAGACAGTGAGCCATCTGTCTTCACTGCGGTGCCACAGATGAAGCTGTCAGACCAGCTCCCTGTGACTCCCAACCCCCTCATCAGACGCAGGTTGGCGTTTATTGTCATGAGTCTTGCGCTGGAGGCAGAATTGTGAAGTTTCCACTAGATGGGCCAGCAGCAAAGTTTAAATTGTCTATATTGTAAAAATTAATGAAAACAAAAAGTAGCTTTTTGGTCTTAACTTAAGTTTAGGGCTAGGCATTAGGGTTAGCGATGTGGTTAGGGCTAGGTTTAAAACCAGATTTTATGACTTTGTGGCTGTGCCAGCTAGTGACCATTCTGCAGAGCTGCCTCCAGTACATGAGTCATCTCAATAAATGCCAACCTCCCACCCCCAGCACCTCCACGTTGCTCAATAGAACCTGTGTGTTGGTGTTGTGTTTGTGTACTTCTACTGTATTTCAACTTTGATGTATTCGTATGATAAGTTCCACTATCATGTCTAGTTGATTGCATTTGTGTGTGTATATGCGTGTTTTGTCTGTGTGTGTCTTGTGTTTGACTGTCTTGTGTGGGTTGTGTTTGACTGTCTTGTGTGGGTTGTACCCCTAATTCTTTGTATGCCTGTGTGTACATATGTGTTTGTCTGTGAGGGAGAGTTTGTGTTTGTGCCTGCGAGCATATTGTGTGTGCCTCGTGTATGTCTTTGTGAGTGTGTGTGTGCCTGTGTGCATGAGTGTGTGTGTGTGTGGTGGGTGACAGACAGGTAGAGGCATCACAGATGGTGACATCCCGGCAGGGGGGTGCATGACAAAGCCAGGAACACAGTAGGGGTAGCGGTAGCACCGATGGGATGTTGATGATGATGTCACTAGGAGAGACAACTAACCTAGCCCTGATGAAAGCCTCCTCAGCTCTCACTTTCTCACTATCACCCCCCCCCCCCCGAGGGAGAAGAGTAGGAGGAGAGGAGAGAGGAAAAGACAGAAGATACAAAGTTTGGTTGATGTAGGGTAGGCTGGGTTGCTAATATATACACTGAGTGTACAAGACATTAAGAACACCTTCCTAATATTGGGTTGCATCCCCCCTTTTGCCTTCAGAACAGCCTCAATTCGTCGGGGCGCAGACTCTACAAGGTGTCAAAAGCGTTCCACAGGGATGCTGGCCAATGTTGACTCCAATGCTTCCCACAGTTGTGTCAAGTTGGCTGGACCACCTTGAGTGGTGGTCCATTCTTGATACACACGGGAAACTGTTGAGCGTGAAAAAGCCAGCAGTGTTGCAGTACTTGACACAAACCGGTGTGCCTGGCACCTACTACCATACCCTGTTCAAAGGTACTTAAATATTTTGTCTGAATGGCACACATACACAATCCATGTCTCAATTGTCTCGAGGCTTAAAAATTACTCTTTAACCTGTCTCCTCCCCTTCATCTACACTGATCACTAAGGGATCATAGCTCACCTGGATTCACCTGGTCAGTCTATGTCTACTCAGTGTATATTACTAAACAGCAAAAACATGAAATATGTGTGTGTGTTTTTTATCATTGTAGTCTTTCAACGTGACACTTAGGCTATACAGTGAATAGATGTTTGTTTATGAGTGTACAGAGGCGCATGGTGCATTTGTTTGTATGTGTGTAAGAATGGGTTTAGCTGTTAGTGAACGTGTCTGTGTGGGAGTGTACGGTGAGATGACGATAGCTCATGCGAGTGTGTGTACAGTGAAACGTGTACATGTCTTTGTTTGTTTGTGTGTTTGTGTGTTTGTGTGGGTGTGTGCGCAGGGGGAATACACTCTGGATGTATATGGGGGTTTTATCTTGCGGTGCGATGTGTGTACGCCTTTGTGTGTGTTTGTGTGTGCTCCATGGTGTTCTCTAAGCCCTAGTTCTGCCCTGCTGTCTGAGAGTCAGTGGGAACCTGTGTGTGTGTCGGCCTCCAAGGTCACCCCTCCTCATAACTTCACTCTGTTCTCAGCCCTTCTCCTACAATATGACTTCCTGGCCTGGCAACAAAGGCCCCCGGCTATTTTAGTCAACAATGATCTTCCTCTGAGATAGAGAGAGAGAGAGTGACGTGGTCCCCTGGCTTGGCCTGGATAGGACTGGCTGGACAAGCTTCAGTACCCCTCGCATCAATAACTGTCGGTCCTAGGCTACTGTCCCACATACAAACACATCAGACACCACGCTCGTAAACAACATCAAAAATAGATTTGTCCTTTAGTCTAGTCGAATAGAACGGTCAGCTGTAGCTTTGAAAGGTATTCTTTGATATCAGAGATGGCTGCTTTGATGGAGCTGCAGTCAGAATGATTATTATTTATTTTATTTCACCTTTATTTAACCAGGTAGGCTAGTTGGGAACAAGTTCTCATTTGCAACTGGCCAAGATAAAGCAAAGCAGTGCGACACAAACAACAACACAGAGTTACACATGGAATAAACAAACATACAGTCAATAATACAATAGAAAAGGTCTATATACAGTGTGTACAAATGAGGTAGGATAAGGGAGGTAAGGCAATAAATAGGCCATAGTGGCGAAATAATTACAGTATAGCAATTAAACACTGGACTGATAGATGTGCAGAAGATGAGTGTACAAGTAGAGATACTGGGGTGCAAAGGAGCAAAATTAATCAAATAGATAACAGTATGGGGATGAGGTAGTTGGATGGGCTAGGTGGGCTGTACAGGTGCAGTGATCTGTGAGCTGCTCTGACAGCTGGTGCTTAAAGCTAGTGAGGGAGATATGAGTCTCCAGCATCAGTGATTTTTGCAGTTTGTTCCAGTCATTGATAGCAGAGAACTGGAAGGAAAGGCGGCCAAATTAGAAATTGGCTTTGGGGGTGACCAGTGAAATATACCTGTTGGAGTGTGTGCTACGGGTGGGTGCTGATATGGTGACCAGTGAACTGAGATAAGGCAGGGCTTTACATAGTAAAGACTTATAGATGACCTGGAGCCAGTAGGTTTGGCGACGAATATGAAGCGAGGGCCAGTCAACGAGAGCATACAGTTCGCAATGGTGGGTAGTGTATGGGGCTTTGGTGACAAAACGGATGGCACTGTGATAGACTGCATCCAATTAGCTGAGTAGAGTGTTGGAGACTATTTTGTAAATGAAGTCTCCAAAGTCAAGGATCGGTAGGATAGTCAGTTTTACAAGGGTATGTTTGGCAGCATGAGTGAAGGATGCTGTGTTGCAAAATAGGAAGCTGATTCTAGATTTAATTTTGGATTGGAGATGCTTGTGTTTGGAAGGGGAGTTTACAGTAGTTGGAAGGGGAGTTTATTTGTAGTTGTCCACATATTCTATGTCAGAACCGTCCAGAGTAGTGATGCTGGGCGGGCGGGCAGGTGTGGGCAGCGATCGATTGAAGAGCATGCCTTTAGTTTTACTTGCATTTAAGAGCAGCTGGAGGCCACAGAAGGAGAATTGTATGGTATTGAAGCTCGTCTGGAGGTTAGTTAACACAGTATCCAAAGAAGGGCCAGAAGTATACAGAATGGTGTCGTCTGCGTAGAGGTGGATCGGAGAGTCACCAGCAGCAAGAGCAACATCATTGATGTATACAGAGAAAAGTCGGCCCGAGAATTGAACTCTTTGGCACCCCCATAGAGACTGCCAGAGGTCCGGACAACAGACCCTTCGATTTGACACACTGAACTCTATCTGAGAAGTAGTTGGTGAACCAGGCGAGGCAGTCATTTGAGAAACCAAGGCTGTTGAGTCTGCCGATAACAATGTGGTGATTGACAGAGTTGAAAGCCATGGCCAGGTCGATGAATACAGCTGCACAGTATCGTCTCTTATCGATGGCGGTTATGATATTGTTTAGGACCTAGAGCGTGGCTGAGGTGCACACATGACCAGCACGGAAACCAGATTGCATAGCGGAGAAAGTACGGTAGGATTCGAAATGGTCGGTGATCTGTTTGTTAACTTGGCTTTCGAGGACCTTTTAAAGGCAGGGTAGGATAGATATAGGTCTGTAGCAGTTCGGGTCTAGAGTGTCTCCCCCTTTGAAGAGGGGGATGATCTTTGGAGATCTCAGACGATACGAAAGAGAGGTTGACCAGGCTAGTAATAGGGGTTGCAACAATTTCGGCGGATAATTTTAGAAAGAGAGGGTCCAGATTGTCTAGCCCGGCTGATTTGTATGGGTCCAGATTTTGCAGCTCTTTCAGAACATCAGCTATCTGAATTGGGGGAGGCTTGGGCTAGATGCTCTGGGGGTTGCAGGGCTGTTGACTGGAGTAGGGGTAGCCAGGTGGAAAGCATGGCCAGCCGTAGAAAAATGCTTTTTGAAATTCTCAATAATCGTGGATTTATCAGTTTTGAATGTTTTGAATCAAAAAAACTTCCTTCTGCACTAGTCAAAGAGGAGACAAACATGCAATACATTCAAAAGACGAGATAACAGAGTCAACCCTCCGTTTTTATATTTCTACAGTGTGATTTCCATAATGGTACTTTTTGGAAGCTGAAATCCACCTTTGTGAATATGCCCAGAAGTGCAGCATTCTCTGAGGTATCAACCTGATCTGCACTGCTTTGGTGGTCTGTACAGTGTGGGAGTTTTAACAACAGAAGTTGAACAGATGGAATATGTGTGCTTGCGTTGGCGTGTGTGTGTGTACCTTGGCAAAAGCGAGTGTACAGAAAGGCCTTTAAATCTGTGCGTGTATGTCAGTTCATAGTTGTCCATGCACGGGTGTGTGTATCTGTGCGTGTGTGTGAATGTGTGTGTGTATGTGTGTGTGTGTGTGTGTGTGTGTGTGTGTGTGTGTGTGTACTGCAACGTACGCGTGCCTCGGGCCATGGCTGCAGTGTGTCGGCCCCACCTGGGCTTTGAACTGGTGACCCTTGGTGTCAGGGGTTGGAGCCCAGAGGGTCTATTGCCACCCCCTCAAATCCGCCAAGGCCGGACTAGCCCTCCTCCAGCTCCCTCTCCTCCTTTGATTGAGACAGGAACCCAAGCTTTTATCATGGCCTGGTTCCCATTCCTCTTATATCCTGTGACGGCACACGCAGTGTGTGGTACAACTCAGATTCTGTGGGAGGACAGGGCTCTTGCCTTAGAGACACACATTCACGCAAACGGCATACACACACACACACACACACACACACACACACACACACACACACACACACACACACACACACACACACACACACACACACACACACACACACACACACATACATACATACATACACACACACACACACACACACACACACACACAGAATGCATGCATACGCGCATACCTACAGGCATAGACACACACAAGTTTGTGTGCCCACACGCATGCACGCACGCAGGAGAGGGGAGGGGGAGATTGCTCTGATCTCAAGATTTCGAGATCTGGACGTGCATCAAAGCAGCGGAAAACAAAAATGAACACAAAGAGAAAATCTCTCTCTCCTCCATGCCAATAAAAGGTGAAATAGAAAACATTTGCTGCAGTGTCCCCTAGCTATTTGGAACTGTTGATCTGCAACATGCATGGCTTAATTCTGCCATACACTAATCTAATGCATCTTTCCCTTTGTCTCTCTTCTCCTCTGCCAAGTTGAAGACGTGACACCTACCCTCTCTCTCAGGGAGGGGGTTAAACTCCCACAATGCTGTTCTCTGCATTGGGGGCACAGGAAGCACAGGATTGGGCGTAACCCCTCAGCTCAGGGATGGACAGTGGTGTTTGTATTATTTTTCCCAGAGGGTGCTATATTTGTGGCTATTGTTTCGAGCTGGGAGCTCCCTTGCCTGTCTGTGTGTGTGTGTTTGAGAGTGTGTGTTAGTCTGTGTCTGTGTCTGTGTATGTATCGCCCTGTCTCTCTCTGGCTGGACTCTGTCCAGTAATGAAAATAACATATTGACCAGAGGATGACTTCAGAGATGACAGCAGCGTATTTTATTTTCTTTCTCTTTTTTTTCTCCTGGTGTGTCCAGATTCCCACCATGGCTCACAGAATAAAGTTGTAAACAAAAACAGCCAGGCAAAACAATGACTGGGAAGGTGTGTGTGTCTAAGAGTGTGTGTCTGTTTCTCTCTGTGTGTGTGTGTGTGTGTGTGTGTGTGTGTGTGTGTGTGTGTGTGTGTGTGTGTGTGTGTCTTTTTCTTAAGGATGGTAAAACAAGGAAAATTCGGAAGAGTGGGGGACAGTTTGATGGTCCCCACAAGGAAAAATGCTATTTTAGGCTTAGGGTTTAAGTTTAGGATTTCAATTAGAGTTAGGGTTAGGGGTTTGGTTAGGGAAAGGTTTTAGGGTAGGGGGTAGGGTTAGGATTTAGGGTTAGGCATAGTTTTAGGGTTAGGCGTTTGGGGACAAGGTTAGGTTTAGGATTAGGGTTATGGCTAGGTTAAGGGTTAGGGTTAGATTTAGGGTTAGGGTTTAGGAAAAATTGGATTTTGGATGGGAATCAATTATTTGGTCGCAACGCAAAACTGTGTGTGTGTGGGTGTATGTGTGTGTGTGTTGGTGTGTCTCTGCTTCTGTGTATGTGCCCCTGTTTGTTTGTCTATGCAAGTGGGTATGTATCTCAGCCCATGTGCAAGTCTTTCCAAAGTGTATATATGTAGCGTATGTGATATAGGTGTGTGCATATCTTAGTCCTAGATCTTCACCTCTAGGTGCACATATGTGTGAGAAGATGTAGCATCAATACAAGTATGATCCTCACCTACAAAGTCTACACTTGGACATACCCTATGACATACAGTATCGTATTATCTACGGTCCGGAGTCCCCGGCGACGATCTACGGTCAGGAGGGATCCGCGAGCGGAGCAGGGTCTACGTCCCGAACCTGAGCCGCCACCGAGGTTAGATGCCCACCCAGACCCTCCCCCATAGAGTCAGGTTTTGCGGCCGGAGTCAGCATCTTTGGGGCGGGTACTGTCACGCCCTGACCTTAGAGATGCTTTTTATTCTCTATTTTGGTTAAGTCAGGGTGTGACTAGGGTGGGTACTCTAGTTTTTGCATTTCTATGTTGGCTGTCTATTGTTGTCTCTGATTGGGGATCATATTTAGGCAGCCTTTCCACCTGTTTTGTGTGGGATCTTGTTTTTTTTGTAGTGCCTGTGAGCACTGCATTTTCTTCACGTTTCGTTTTGCGCTTATTGTTTTTTTGTGAGTTTCATCTAATAAAACATGTGGAACTCTACGCACGCTGCGCCTTGGTCCATTTATTCCAGCGATCGTGACACTTGTAGGATGGAGGAGAGATGCTTTAACTTGGTCATCAGATAACCTAGAGCTTCCATCACAGTCCATCTGGGCCCTTAACCAGCACTCGTTGTGAGAAACACAGAGAATGGGAGGGACAAAGACATGGAGGTAGGGGGAAGGGAGAATAGGAAAAGAGAGTGAATGATGCTGATACAATGGGAGAGGAAGGTTTGTTAGGAAAATAAATAAAGAGACAGCGATATTAAGAGGAGGAAAAGACAATGGAAGACAAATAAACAACAAAAACGGGGGATAGAAGCTGTGGAGTCAGAGAATGCAGAGAAAGAGACAGAGGATAAGAGAGGGTTGGGTAGTATGAGAGTCTGAGAGTCCTTTAGGTGCTTTTTGGCTAACTCCAAGCGCGCTGTCATGTGCTTTTTACTGAGGAGGGGCTTCCATCTGGCCACTCTACCATAAAGGCCTGATTGGCACCTGCATTGTTTGCTGTTTGGGGTTTTAGGCTGGGTTTCTGTACAGCACTTTGAGATATCAGCTGATGTACGAAGGGCTATATAAATAAATTTGATTTGATTTGATTTGATTGGCGAGTGCTGCAGAGATGGTTGTCCTTCTGGAAGGTTCTCCCATCTCCACAGAGGAACTCTGGATCTCTGTCAGAGTGAGCAATGCCCTTCTCACCCGAGTGCTCAGTTTTGCTGGGTGGCCAGCTCTGGGAAGAGTTTTGGTGGTTCCAAACGTCTTCCATTTAAGAATGCTAGTGGCCACTGTGTTCTTGGGGTCCTACCCTTCCCCAGATCTGTGCCTCAACACAATCCTGTCTCGGAGCTCTACGGACAATTCTTTCGACCTCATGGCTTGGTTTTTGCTCTGACATGCACTGTCAACTGTGGGACCTTATATAGGCCGGTGTGTGTCTTTTTAAATCACGTCCAATCAATTGAATTTATCACATGTGGACTCCAATCTAGACATAGAAACATGTCATGGATGATCAATGGAAAGAGGAAGCACCTGAACTAATTTTCGAGTCTCATAGCAAAGTGTCTGAATTCTTATGGAAATAAGGCATTTCTGATTTTTATTTTAATACGTTTGCAAACATTTCTAAAAACCTGTTTACGCTTTGTCATTTTGGAGCATTGTGTGCAGAATGATGACGATTACATTTTTTATTTTTTTTAGAATAAAGCTGTAACGTAACAAAATGTGTAAAAAGGGAAGGGGTCTGAATACTTTCCGAAGGCACAGTATACACATTTAGACTCCTTGATGGTGGCAGTAATGTAATTACTTGTTTTGTAATTAAAGGTGGAAATTCAAACATTGCAGATTGCAAAATACATGTTTGATACAACAGCATACTAATCAGAAACCAATTCTATATATTTTGTTGATATACAACTGTACTGTTCAGTCTACACTGCAAAAAAATAAATCCAGTCATTTTTACATTAAATTACTGGCTGCACAGTAGCCAGTAGGTTGCTGTAAATGTACAGGTTTTTAGCTTCCAGAAATTCAGTATGGTACTGTTTTCTGTGGGGCACCGTATTTTCACTAACGGGTGCAACAAATTAACCTTCAAAATATGTTAATGAGCAGAGATTCTTTCCCCGCCCACAACATTTTGTTGGGTTCTACCGAAGGAAAAAAAAAATCATCTTTAGAGGGTTGTTCCTAGAATCCTCCATGAGTGGTTCCACCAGACTTATCAGCCTTTAAAATTGAATTATTTATGACAATACCTTACACAGTATATCATAAAGCCTTTCTTTGATGTCATTACGCTGGCTTGCAAAGTGATGTGTAATTCCTATCAGAATCCAACCAGTGTTAGACTATCCAACAAGTGGAATTGTTAAGCAACCTGCATTCAGAATGACTGCCAGGATAGAGAAGCTTGAATACCGAGACTACCTCAATCATCTGGATCAACAATCTTAGTAACGGGTACAATAAATCTAATAACTAACAGATTGGATTAGTTTAGAAAACTGTATGTTATTTATCTTTGTCTAGCATAAAATGTATCAACCAATCAATGTATACGCAAAAACACAGATATTACAGTAAAACAAACAATTCTGGAAAATCTCCCTGCAATAGAGCATGCTGGGAAATATTATATATGGTTCTATGTAGAACCCTTCTTGCCTTCCAAGGAATCATTCTTGCCATCCAAAGAATGATCAAAGAACACTTTGTTCCAAAATGGTTCATAGGATGTTAAAGGTTCTACGTAAAACACTTTACCTTGCAAAGAACCATTGTCTTCCAAAACATGGTTCTTCTGATAAAACAGTTCTTGATAGAACCCTACCCCTCCGCAAAGAACCCTTTTGAAACCTTTTTTTTAAAGAGTGTACCTAAGAAGCATTAGGCTCTCGGTCTGATATGCACTGTTGAACCCCTGAGTAAGCTCCACCCATTGCACTGGCGCGGTTGTTGCCTTGACCACGACGTTTGTTCACCCCTTACCTTCAATCATTTAAATTATTTATTTTTCAAGGTTTGAGGCACTTTGATGAGTCACATTCTTGAATGTCAAGAAAAAAGAGACTTCCTAGTACATATGGAGTTTAAAAGGTTTATGCATGACTTTTTGGAGGGTTACTGTCAAGATGATTTATTCCATTTAAAAAAAATAAACATTGATTATGGGCGGACGGGTGGGGGCAGAGAGGTAGAGGGGTAGATAAACAGATGGACAATGAGAGATGGAGGAGAGAGGAAGGAGGCAGGAGACCCTGACCTCTGACCTCACACATAATGATTCAGTATGGTAGGAGAGGGAGAGGGACAGGGAGAGCGAGAAAGTGCACGCGAGAGAGAGAGAGAGAGAGAGGGAGGGAGAGAAAGCATTGACACTAGCCCTAGGGTGTAATAAGGGGAGGTTGAGGTGAGGAAGTTTCATCATCATCATCAGTGTTAGCCCCATAGCTAATCCCCAACAGACCAGACCGGCCCTAACTCAACTGTGTACTCTACACTTCACTGACCATACTGCTGTCTGCCTCATCTGGTCTGGCCATTTACTCACATTTACTCTCTCACTGGTCTACACACTAACCATAAGCCTAGCTCAAACCCTAACCCTGTTATATAACCATCATACAGATGAGATACAGTATACAATATATATTTTATTTGACCTTTTTTTAACTAGGCAAGTCAGTTAAGAACAAACTCTTATTTTCAATGACGGCCTGGGAACAGTGGGTTAACTGCCTTGTTCAGGGGCAGAACGACAGATTTTTACCTTGTCAGCTCAGAGATTCGATCTAGCCACCTTTCGGTTACTGGCCCAACAAACTAACCACTAGGCTACCTGCCTCCCCCCGATTAGTTACTTATATGAATACACTGTATTTCCATATATAAATAACAAAGCATATACTTTATCAAGAATGAAACTACTACTCCAAATACCACACTCTCATACTATAAACCACATCACTAGAGCCATGAGAGTATTGTGGTTAAAGCAGGACACTGACCCTTGAGAAAGCCCCAAACTGACAGGCTAGCTAAAATTAGCTCAGTGTTGTACTGCTGCAACAGAAAAGGTGGATGGTGTCACTGTGCATTAAACAGCAGCCTAGTGGACAGAGTAGCTAGCTGAGGCCCTAGTGGACTGAGTAGAGCTAGCTTGCTGGATTTAGAGCTAGCTTGCTGGATTTAGAACTAGCTTGCTGTATTTAGAGCTAGCTTGCTGGATTTAGAGCTAGCTTGCTGGATTTAGAACTAGCTTGCTGGATTTAGAGCTAGCTTGCTGGATTTAGAACTAGTTTGTTGGATTTAGAGCTATCTTGCTGGATTTAGAGCTAGCCTGCTGGATTTAGAGCTAGCCTGCTGGATTTAGAGCTAGCTTGCTGGGCTGAGTCTGTAGCCGGGTGGACTGAGAGCTAGCGAAGCAGAGCCCCTGCATTGTCCTCAATGTCACATTCAATCACATCACCTCTAAAAATGAGGCTTTTTTGTTATCACTCACCAGTTGTTTGGGATGTTGTGCCTCATGGTTGGTTGGCTGTCCCGGGGTGACTGTGGGACTCCACAGGTGTTTGTGTGTGTGTGTTGGCTCCAGTGTTTGTTTGTGTTCGTAGTCTTCTCCATCGTGCGCCAAGAGGTCTTGACAGGGACAGCAGTGGTGTGGCAGAGTAAAAACATGGCCACCCACCATGCCAGGGTTATTAAGGACAGCTATGTGTGCTCCTAGCAGACCTCGTACAGCTCAGGGCTTTACAATACAGGTCCCTCCTAAGTTGTGACAGTGGACTAGTCAACTCCATCAGCTCCACAGGCATTGGCCAAATCATTGCTGGGGGTGGAGGGGGATGGACTTCACCACTCAGAGGGTGCCTGTGTCAGTCGGGAAAGTAACTGTTGTGGGGGCTCTACTCGTTTTGTATCTCCTTGACTGGAAATGGTTTCTTTGGTTTGATTTTAAACTGTGATAAATGTTCTGGAAGTTACTTGACAAATGGGAATTGGAAACATATTACCTGTCACACAGTCTCTTCCTCCCTTTGTCTATCTCTATCACTCTCGTCCTCGATCTTTTTCTCTTGCACCACCGCTCCTCTCTCCTTCGTTACTGTCTCCACTCACCTTGGTCTGTCTAACGACTTAACCAGAGGGTCTTGAGCCTTGTTAATGTCTTACTGCTGCTGCAGGGTAAACACACTGACCTATCACCCTGTAAAGACCTCTGATCAGAGAGACATCAAGGGTCTGTCTGTGTGTGTGTGTGTGTGTGTGAGAGAGAGAGAGAGAGAGAGAGAGAGAGAGAGAGAGAGAGAGAGAGAGAGTGTATGTTTGTGTGAATGCGGGTGTGTGTGTGAGGTCACATAATGGATGATCCCAGTCTTCTGATCAGTCTTCCTCTCTGGACAGGAGATTGATCCCCCCCCCAAACCTACACTACCATCCTTTATGATTGCTCCTCTCTCTATCCTCTATCTTCTCTCTATCCTAAGTCTATCCTCTCTCTATCCTCTCTCTATCCCTACATCTGTAGGTCATTAAAATTGTGCATACAAAAGTCAGAGTTGATGAGCTTGCAGTAAAGCTAAACACAAACACAATCGACAGCTGGGTTATGATCATGTTCTTAGCTAGTGATTAAGTGCCACCGTTGATTAGTACGTTCATAAGTTCATATGATACTGTATGTTCAGGTCCTCCCCCAAGGAGTTTAGAAATGATTTGAGGCTTAATTATTGCAGGTCAGGAAGTGGAGGGGCTACTCCGCTCTACTCCACTTCGCTCTACTCCACTCCGCTCTACTCCACTCTCTCTGGCATATGCTCCAGTCAATCAAAGGCTGGTTTACAAATAAGGACACAAACAAACACTTCAACTCTAATAACTAACTCATATACGTTTTCAGGGTTAGTACTCATGTGTACCACCTCTCTGTCTGTGTGTCAAATCAAATCAAATTTTATTGGACATACACATGGTTAGCAGATGTTACCACGAGTGTAGCGAAATGCTTGTGCTTCTAGTTCCGATATATCAGCAATATCTAACATGCAATCTAACAATTCCACAACAACTACCTAATACACACAAATCTAAGTAAAGGAATGGAATAAGAATATATACATATAAATATAAATATATGGATGAGCAATGACAGAGCGGCATAGGCAAGATGCAGTAGATGGTATAGAATACAGTATATATTTTACATATGAGATGAGTAATGCAAGATATGTAAACATTATTAAAGTGGCATTATTAAAGTGACAAGTGTTCCATTTACTAAAGTGGCCAATGTTATTAAGTATGTATGTAGGCAGTAGCCTCTCTGTGCTAGTGATGGCTGTTTAACAGTCTGATGGCCTTGAGATAGAATCTGTTTTTCAGTCTCTCGGCCCCAGCTTTGATGCACCTGTACTGACCTCGCCTTCTGGATGGTAGTGGGGTGGACAGGCAGTGGCTCGAGTGGTTGTTGTCCTTGATGATCTTTTTGGCCTTCCTGTGACATCGGTCTGCTGTAGGTGTCCTGGGGGGCGGGTAGTTTGCGTGCGCATGTGTGTGTGTGTGTGTGTGTGTGTGTGTGTGTGTGTGTGTGTGTGTGTGTGTGTGTGGTGTGTGTGTGATTGACAGAGACGTATGGCAGTGTAACCAGTTACCTGTGGAGAAATGCCCCCCAATGACACGTGTGACATACCACTGGACATCAGACACAGTCAGAACACAAAACTCCATCCACTGACCACAGAAACCCACTGTCACTATCTCTCTGGGGTACAGAAATAAAATATTCAGTCTATTAAGACTGAACCAAATTCCAGTTCCAATTCTAAATGTTTCTCTTTGAAAAGCATTGTTAGAGAATTGGAATTGACCCCACCACTGCTCTTAATAATATTCAATGAATATCTGAATCTATAAGGTGTAGAAACTGAATCTACTGGGGGCAGAAATATACAGAGCAGGTGGCCACTGTGAATAAGGCTGTCAGGTGTAGTGGTCGACTCTGTGTCACCTTGGCCAGATGGTCATGGTGCTGCCCACCTGCAAGGCTCCACAGCATGCCCAGGACCCTGGGGCCAATACATGTGTAGATTACTAATGATAACTACAGTATGCTAATAACACAATGCAATGCTAATGTGAACAACAGAGAGCAGTGAAGTGATGGACGCACTGGTCTGGTCAGTGTGACTATACAGTAGCAACAGTAATGATAGTTGTGTAATAGAGAATCTCCTCCTCTCTCTCTCTCTCTCTCTCTCTCTCGCTCTCTGATCTGGGAATCTCTTGTGTGGTAGCCTCTTTATTTAGCTCCTGGTGTATGTACTGAACAGGTTCTGCAGGGTGGCAGATAGTCTTTTCTAGGAAAGGTTGTGGGAATATTAGACAGTGTATGCTTCCCCAGAGGAAGAGGTCAGACAGTCAGCCGACCTCAGAGAAAGGGGAAGGGTCAGTGAGGAGAAGGTCAAATCCAGGTCAGCCACTTTGCTGCGTATATGATTACCTCTCCATAGAAGGGACAACACGTCTTGTTTGTATAAGAAACATTTACGTGTTGGAAATTCCAAATGGTTTGCATAGTCAACTTACACACAGCACTGAGACACATACTTACCTCACCCGACATGCCACTAGGGGTCTTTTCACAGTTCCCAGGTCCAGAAATATTCAAGGAAACGTACAGTATCATACAGAGCCATGCAGTGCAAGTTAACAGCAAACCTGGTTTCAAAAAACAAATAAAGCAACACCTCATGTGACCTACTTGTTGCATGTACTGACATGTAGGTGTAACTGATAGATGCACACACACACAGACACACACACACACACACTACATGTTGTTTTTAAATGTATGTACTGTAAATTGTAAAGTATTTTGTCTGTAATGTATTTTTCGTTATATGTCGTACCCCAGAAAGACATTGGCGTCGGCTAATGGCGATCCTAATAAATCAAATCAAAACAAGGGTGCAGCTCTATGGTGTTTGTATGAAGAGAGGTGGGGGCAGAGGATGTAAACAATAAACACTGGTATGTTTGAGGTGAAGGAGTGTGTGTGAGACTACAATCTGTGAATGTACGTGAAGGAGAGAGAGAGACATACCTAATTCACATAGGAATTGCGGTATTTTGCCTGAAAAAAGAATTGGGCAATGTTTATATGGTCCCCTTTCAAACAACCACATTTTTACCACATTCTTGTTGGCATTCGCCATTTATGTCGCGATTGCTTGCTGCAACTGAGCTAGAGACATTTGACTTTGACCCGGTTGTTGTGGACGTTGTCATAGTAACCTGACACCGCTTTAATTCCTTCACATTCACAACAGTAAGTTAGCAGCTCACCATACTTGTAAATAATTTGTCTAAACAATTACCTTCTAATGTGTTAATTTTCCTGTTATAGTGAATAAAAACGTGGCTACAGTTCAACTCAAAATGTTGTCAGATATGTTCTGGTAATTATAAGAGCTGGCTAGCCATCTAGATAGCTAGCTAACAAGCTAATGTTAGCAACAAACCCAAACATTGTCTCTAGAAAGTTGCTTTGAGTTGCCTGGCATGCTAGATTGACATATCATAAATGCATTTTGAAACAGAGGTTTTTTTTGGTACAAAAAATTTACCCGGCTGCTGCAATGTCATGCAGATAAGACTGCCGTTTTTGAGTTTGTATTTTTTTCAGAATGACAAGGACAAGTTTGATGTCTGACAACAACAACAATAGCATGTTCATGATTTAGTGAGTGCCAAATCCAGTAAGATTAAAGGTGACATTTAGACTGAGGGTTTGGCTGGAAATAAAAGTTAGCAGAAATAAAAGTACAAGCTTTGTCGAAGGCAATACCTTTCAGATAAAGAAAAGTTGGCAAAAAGTTGAAGGGATGCTAACAAGTTGGCCGGAAAACATCTTTGTTTGAAAGGTGTAAAAGAGAGAGAGAGAGAAAAGAGAAAGTGTGTATGTTTGATGGACACACAGCAGCTGTCCTCTGCTCCTCATGCCTTTGCCACCTACGGAAAAGGTGTCTAAGGGCACAAAGGAAAGAGGAGGTCACACACACTCCAGAACATGGAAAATCTGATCACGACTCCATTTTGCTCCTCCCTTCCTGCAGGCAGAAACTCAAACAGGAAGTACCCGTGCTAAGGACTATTGAACGCTGGTCTGACCAATCGGAATCCACACTTCAAGATTGTTTTGATTATGCAGACTGGGATATGTTCCGGGTAGCCTCTATGAATAACATTTCCGAATACACTGATACAGTGACTGCATTTATCAGGAAGTGTATAGGAGATATTGTACCCACTGTGACTATTAAAACCTACCATAACCAGAAACTGTGGATAAAACTGAAAGCTCGAACCACCGCATTTAAACATGGCAAGGCGACTGGGAATATGGCCGAATACAAACAGTGTAGTTATTCCCTCAGTAAGGCAATCAAACTATGGAAGCGTCCCACCTGGTCAACATCCGGTGAAATTGCAGAGCACGAGATTCCAACTACAGAATTATAAATATTTAACTTTCATAAAATCACAAGTGTAATACATCAAAATAAAGCTTAACTTCCTGTTAATCCAGCCGCCGTGTCAGATTTCAAAAAGGCTTTACGGCGAAAGCACACCATGTGATTATCTGAGGACAGCGCCCCGCATACAAAACCATGAAAACATATTTCAACCTGGCAGGTGCAACACGAAAGTCAGAAATAGCGATATAATAAATGCCTTACCTTTGATGATCTTCTTCTGTTGGCACTCCAAAAGGTCCCAGTTACATCACAAATGGTCCTTTTGTTCGATAATGTCCTTCTTTATATCCATAAAAACTCAGTTTAGCTGGCACGCTTCAGTCAATAATCCACCCAGTTTCCCTCCATCAAAATGCATACAAAATTAATCCCAAACGTTACTAATAAACTATTCCAAACAAGTCAAACAACGTTTATAATCAAACCTTAGGTACCATAATACGTAAATAAACAATCAAATTTAAGACAGAGAATTGTTATTGTCTTTACCGGAGAAAAATCCCATAGAACACGCTCTCATTCACACGCTTGGAAACACTACAGCAAAAATGGGAGCCACCTAGAAAAACTACAATTTCTGGCAAATTTTTTCCCAAAACCAGCCTGAAACTCTTTCTAAAGAGTTTCTACATCTAGTGGAAGCCCTAGGAACTGCAATCAGGGAGGACTTCGCCTTATAATAAAAGTAACAGCCATTGAAAATAGTGGTAGGCTGAATATTTTTTCATTTTGGGATGGTTTGTCCTCGGGGTTTCACCTGCCATATCAGTTTTGTTATACTTATTTATATTATTTTAACAGTTTTAGAAACTGTGTTTTCTATCCAAATCTACCAATTATATGTATATCCTAGCTTCTGGGCATGAGTAACAGGCAGTTTACTTTGGGCACACTTTTCATCCGGACGTGAAAATACTGCCCCCTACCCAAAAGAGGCTAATAAACAAAACAAGAAACACAAACAACGCACAGACAGGAAACTGAAACAGAAACAATAACGCCCCGGGAAAGAAAACAAAGGGAGTGACATATAAAGGGAAGGTAAACAGGGAGGTGATGGAGTCCAGGTGAGTCTGAAGATGCGCAGGTGCGTGTAACGATGCTGACAGGTGTGCGCCATAACAAGCAGCCTGGTGACCTAGAGGCTGGAGAGGGAGCACACGTGACACAAACAGGCAAAACATCAGTATAGAGACAAAGAGTCGCAACTCAATGGCTCAGACATGAGACAAATGTGGCAAGGACTACAGACACAAACTACAAAGGGAAAACCAGCCACGTCACGGACACCGACATCTTGCTTCCAGACAATCTAAACACCTTCGCCCGCTTTGAGGATAACACAGTGTCACCGATGCGGCCCTCTACCAAGGACTGTGGGCACACCTTCTCCGTGGCCGACGTGAGTAAGACATTTAAGCGTATTAACCCTGCCGGCCCAGATGGCATCCCAAGCCGCATCCTCAGAGCATGCGCAGACCAGCTGGCTAGAGTGTTTACAGACATATTCCGTAAATATGTCCATCTCAGCCCCCTCCTGTAAAACAAAGGAGCTGATTGTGGACTTCAGGAAAGAGCAGAGGGAGCACCCCCCTATCCACATCGACGGGACTGCAGTGGAGAAGGTGGGAAGCTTCAAGTTCCTCGGTGTACACATCACTGACAAACTGAAATGGTCCACCCACACAGTGTGGTGAAGAAGGCGCAACTGCGCATTGAAGGTTGAAGAAATTTGGCTTGGCACCTAAAACCCTCACAAACTTTTACAGATGCAAAATTGAGAGCATCCTATTGGGCTCTATCATCGCCTGGTATGGCAACTGCAACTGCACCGCCCACAACCACAGGACTCTCCAGAGTGTGGTAGGGTCTGTCCAACGCATCACCAGGGGCAAACTACCTGCCCTCCAGGACACCTGCAACACCCAATGTCACAGGATGGACAAAAAGATCATCAAGGACAACAACTACCTGAATATTGTGTGTATTGTGTGAAATTGTTAGGTATTACTGCACTGTTGGAGCTAGAAACACAAGCATTTCACTACACCCGCAATGAAATCTGCTAAACACGAGTATGTGACCAACAAAATCGTATTTTATTTTATTTTACCAAATAATTTCACATGGTGTGTTTTAACACTATTGCCCATGTTTGAACCACTGTCAATTCTGGACCTGGATATTCAATCAAACATTCATTTATTGATTGATTACCTAAAGTTAATACCTCCCCCCTTCTTTCATGAGGACTTAGTTACACTATATAAACATTTTTGTGTCTGTGTCTATGAGGGGTGGGTGGGTAATCTTGACCATAGAGGGTGGGAGGTAAGGGGTGAGGGGTCAGAGGTGACAGTGCTAAGGTGCTATGTGTCACACAGGGGGTGTCGTAAGGGATTTTTAAGGGTGTCAAAAGGGCTGGTATGAGTTGTCAGAGGTGTTTTAAATCAGTCCACTCCGTTTTAGAGGCACAGTGTCACGCCACTCACCTCCATCAAAGGGCCTGTCAACCCTCCTTTACAGAGCATAACACTGAAGGGAGTGTGTGGGGGGGATTACTTTATCCCTTGATTATTCAACTTTGTGCAAAGGTAGATTTTTTGCTTCAAATACATGATCAGTTCCAACCTGAAAATCAAAACAGCCAGTTGATTTGAAAACCCTTCAATGTCACCCCATTTGGGTCTTGAACTCCTCAGACTACTGGTTTTATACCACACCACTTTTCCTTCTGCCTACCAATTAACAATGTTTACAACCCCAGAGCAGGGGAGGTTTATGACTGGAGGTTTAGGGGTTTAAGTTCCGGGTCAGAGGTCAGCTAAGTTTAGTAGTACCCCTGAGAGGCGGGGACTCTTTTACTGTTTCATCAGAGAGGAGAAAAGCCACATCTAGTGCAGCTATCTCTTAACCTCCATATTGAATTGGGATTAGGAAGGCCCATATAAACCTATTGTTTGGATAAAATAATGTGTCTTCTTTCATTTCCTGTATTAAGCTGCCCTCTGGGTCTCATAATACCAGGGTGCTGATCAGACCAGTGCTGGAGAGAGGGATAAGTTGGGAAGAAATCCATGTCAACCATAGCCAAATTGAGACTCCAGTATAGCTATACTAGGATTTTATCTACTTCACCAAACACTCTCATTCACTCCTCTACCATTAGATACAGAAGCTATCTCATCAGTCCATCTCCAACGCCTTTCCTAAGAGAGATGGGGGAGTACCAAATTGTCTGCCAATAAACTCTCTGTCCTTTCTCTGTACCCCTCACCTCTGTTCCTAGTTATCTCCAGATGGGGTTGATACTACCCCTTCCCTCCCTTCTCCTCCTCACGTTATCACAGTGATATCTGTGGAAGACAAACGAGTTTGGGCCCTGGCGGTGCATTCAGGGGTCAGCTCCGCTACTGTGGGGTGTCCCCAGGAACAGGCCAGACAAGGCTTCCATACATACCATCTAGGCCCACCTACGGTTAGCAGCACCCCCTGCAGCTCTGCTCTGCTAAGGGACTGAGGCTACTGTTTCTGCCTATGTCAGGGAGATGGATGAGGAGAGGAACACAGAGAAAGAGTCTCGTTTAAGGCACGTGACATCTAGATTGTGTCTGACACGTGCACACTCCCCCGTGCCCTGTACGCAACCACTTCACTTACTTTCACTCTCATGTGCACATATGAACTCACAAACTACCATGGACTCACATGTCAAATACATTAGATTACCCCTGCCTCTTGAAAGTCCAATTATATTTGTCACGCACACACACGAACGTGCACACACACTGTTGCACACACTCACAATGAGGGGCGAGGGGGATGACACCATACTGTGCCTTAGACAGATGAGGTGATGGATATGACGTATCAATCACGCACTTCAGTTTACTCAGGACATCAGTCAAAGCACAAGACTAGGTGTGCGTGCGTGCGTGCGTGTGTGTGTGTGTGTGTGTGTCGTAGAGGAGGGGGCATGACTCAGGGGCTCTTTGTGATTATGTCTAACCCCCGGACTGGCAGTGGTGAGGGGGAGGAAATGAGGAGAAGGACTGGTCTCTCTCCACTTCCACGTAAGCAACAGGCACAGACTCGTCTTACTACACTCAGCGCTGTGAGAAATCAACAGACGGTGCTCTATTGATCCTCAGACTTAATAAGTCACTTCCAGGAGTCTCAATGCAGGCTAGAGAACCACTACAGCTCAAACTCCTGTCTCAAGAGCTTACAGCTCTAATTGCAGTGTGTTGGTGCTCATCAAATCGAGAGGCAGCGGGAGAAAGCAAGAGTGTGAGAAGAAATTATGCATTTACTTCGAAGTCTATTCACAGACACATCATTTAGTTGAGAAGTTCACAACACATATAAACTATGGAGCCTACAGCTGCTGATGATAAACACAAGCCCCAAATTATTACTTTGAAAAGAAATGAAAAGAAAAATCTATTCATTCAAAGTTTGCCAGCACAGCATCACGTTAGCTTTGGTGCAGAACAGCAGGTGCAGAGAGTTGGGGAGGGGGGCATTGACTCCTGGTGGGGCCATGTGTGAGCTTCTACCCCCTGGCAAGAGCCCTAGCGAGACCCTGGTCCCTTCTCCTTTGTCCCCCCGGCACCCAGCTCTTTGAGCGGCCCAACCCTGACAAACACACTGTGAAATTAGCCTAGTGGTGGAGCTCTAATGAAAGCTAACACGATCAGCTCCTACAAACAGACCCAGGCTCCCTGTCACACCCTGGTCTTTCCCAGCACCCCACCACTCCCCCACATGTCTACACACTCCATATTGTCACCCTGGGAGAAACACAGCTGTGCCCTGCCAGGACACTGAAGCCGATGGGGTGCAGAAGGGGTGCGGTCGCCCCCCAGCTACACACCCCTGTCACTCCGATACACACTGGCTATGAGCTAAGACATGACACATGCACCCATCAGCCTGCTCTCGTGTGACAACAATCGACTCTTCTCCTGAAAAGAACTGATGGGAACGGTTTCATTTTTGGGAGAGGAAGGGGTGGGTAAAACGGGGGTAAAGTGCCTCCTTGCCAACCTCCAGGATTACCATCTTATCAACTGTGTTTTCTGTAAATTGCCATGAGGTCAATCATGATAACTTGGCATTCATCTCACCTCTACACATCAGCCAAGTCCATATCTGGGATGTGAACCAGCAACGTTCCGGCTTCTGCTCCTCTAAAAACCTCCAAACTGCTGCTTCATGCCTGTATTCATAAGCAGAGAGCCATTGAGCTGTGCTTCCTGCTCTAAAACGTTTGAGTAATGCTGTGATGTGAAGTGTTGAGTGAGAAGTTTTGGTATGACTAATAAGGAATGAAGTATGAGCCTTCCTTGTTGCAGTAAAAGCCTTTTGAGTGATGGTGGGTATTGAGTAAGGCCTGTCCTTGGCCTCTTCCCTTTCGCCAGTTCCAGAGTTTTCACACACTCACACCATTACTCACTCCGTCACTGTGACCTAAGCCTTCAGGATATACCCATTGTTACAGTGGAGAACGCTTGCAGGTTCTAAGATAAAGGGTGTGTGTGTGTGTGTGTGTGTGTGTGTGTGTGTGTGTGTGTGTGTGTGTGTGTGTGTGGCGGGGGGGGGATTTGTACTCATGATAGATGTGTCTTTCTTCCTGTTTGTGTAGGAGCACCTCCTTTTCCCATGCTGTGGATCACACACACACACACACACACACACACACACACACACACACACACACACACACACACACACACACACACACACACACACACACACACACACACACACACACACACACACACACACACACTCACTCAAAAAAGGGATAGCGGTAAACAGACACGCTTTCTAAAGGCATACTGTGGGAGAGAGAGAGAGGGAGAAGAAAGGAAGGAGAGATGAAAGAGGAGAAGGGGTAGATCTCATTCTCCTTAGACCAAAGGAACTGCCAAAGACACAGAGGAGGACAGGAGAGTCTTTTAAGTCACAGGCTATGTTTTTTTCTTCTTTTTCCACATAAAAGTAAGGCAATGAGAGTAGATGTGGTGTACTGACATACAACACAATACATGCACCCATCAATCCTCTCCACATTGTGCTGACTTCAGTTAAACAAACACAGGAAGGAATACTCTTTACTGCCTGACAGATTTTAATTTCAACTGATAACCTTCTCATTTTCTCGAACTTTTGTTCTGTTGTTTTCTTTGGGGACCTCCAGGATGTTCCTAGTTAGAGCAGAGGGACATCACCGTCCTTTTCAAATTAAGATGGAAACAAGAGCTTAACCAGATCAGCTTTCATGTCCAATACTTCAAACCTGACCTCTGACCTCTCACCCCTATCCTCAGCCTGTCTGTCAGATTCACCTGTCTCTCTCTCTGTCCACCCAGCCCTGGGAAAGCTGATCCTACTGCTGTGACCATATCTCATATATAGTGGTGACAACCTTCACCGCCCATAATTCTTTGTCACAGAGTTCCTCTGAGGCTCCTCATTATGTGACACATAATCACGTCTCCTTTGGGAAGAGAGGGGACACAGTTGTCACATGTGGACAGACACGAGGCCAAACCCTTTAGTGACCCTCGCAGATACAGACCTTTGAGTTAAATATGAGAAACATGGAGCCCATGGTTAATAGACATTTATAGAGGGCCAGGGTTTTGAATCATTGAATGCTGGAAGAGATAGCATGTCTCTCAGCACCTACTCCTCAGCATTACCTATTGATTACAACCGCTAATGAAGTTTGGGGAGGGGAAGGGGTGTGCGCCCATATTTCATCCTGGTACCTGATGTGTGGCCCTCAGCTCCCCATCACTGAGATGAGGAAATGGGCCCTTCACAGAGCCCAATCCCAGGGACACCTCAGGGACTCACTGACTGGGACTGACCACTCCACTGACCCCCTAAACCTCTGCCACCCCCTTCCCTCACCCCAACCCCTATCTCTATTCCCTTACCCTCCCCTCCTTACCCTCATACATTCATCCCAAGGGAAAGAAACACCCTCATTCACAGGGAAAAGCTTGCTTTCAGGTCTTTCTCCCCTTCAATGGGGCTTTATGCCAGGAGCCTTGAGACATCAACATGACAATATGACAATGTGCTGGCCCTTTTAAAAGAGATCCTGTGTTTGTTAAGCGTTTCTGCCCCTGAAGAGCACCTAAGGCAGGGGCAGGGGATCTGAAAAGTGACCGGTGAAGAGAGGGGCCAACTTTGATCACACACGTGAAAGAGGACTAGACTTTTGATTAACTTGAGTGCTGCGCGTGGTAGCCTGTCTGTCTTTCTATCTATCTCTGAGAGATGTAGGAACGGTGAAGTTATCATTGGAAGGTATGAGACAATCCGATAATTGCTATTCACGTCTCATGTTATTGCCCACCTCACTTCTTCCACCACTTCTCACCCAGCCTCTAGTAAAGAAACCACAAAGTCTCCAAACTCTCATTTCAGCGCTACCATTTCTCCGATCCCCCCCCCCCCCCCATGAGATCATATAAGTAATGTTTTTTGGGACTTTTATGTAACACTTTCTATTATTCATCAAAAGAGTTTTAAGCATCTCCCCTTGATGTCAAACTGTAACAAGCAAAAATAAGATATCCTGGCTCTCTAAAGCTGATTCAACTCATCTCAAGGAGCTGAAATCATGAATCATTAAAAAAACACCAAAGTCGGAGGAAATTGATTCGCTAGCTAAGGAGGGAGCAGGAGGGTGAGAGAGAGAGAGCGAGAGAGAGAGAGAGAGAGACAGTACAACTAAAACCTCCCCGCAGAATGCACTAACACACGCTAAGGATGAGGATAGGTCTCTTTTTACATGGTACAGGAAGTACCAACGTGACTGTCATATCATAGGAAACATGGAGGGGAACTGCATCAAACAAAACAGAATTATGGATGTCATCATCACAACTATGTTTAGAAAGACATGACTCAATGATAAAAGTCGTGCCCCTCTTCAATTAGAATTGGTTTTTGGATTCAAAATAGCAGACAAACTGACAAGGAAAATATCTCTCTTTAGAGCACTTTCATTCTTAGCACAGGTACTGACCTCTCCATTGACTCACTGGACCACTGAGTTATGAGTGTTAAATATAGTAATGGCAGTTTATTTTTGGAGCAGCACTCCAAAGATTCAAGAGTTATCACAATGGCCTCATTTTGCCTGAGTAGGATGGTAATCGCACAGTTGTGATTGTATCATTGTCAAGTCATTTTGCCCCATTCATTCTGCCATAGACCGGCCTATGCCCCTATCTGTCCCTGCCTGTGCCTGTAGAATGACCTAAGATAAGAAAAACTCTACCTGATAACCCCAGCAAACATGACCCCATTCGCCCAATGTGCCTACGAGCCTACACAAGCCAGATACGGGCTAGCCCACAACAAGCCCACATCATCTCAACACAGGCTACCCCACACTAAGCCCACACCAGCCCAACATGGGCTAGCCTACACCAGACCAACACAGACTATTGGACACCAGTCAAACATGCCAGTCCATACCAAGCCCAGCTGCTTCATAATGTAGAGGCGGGGCTCATTTGAATTGGGGCTGTGGATTTAAATTCCTCAATTCATGTTGTTAAGTTAAAAAAGAATGCAAAATCAAAATCGCTGATAACATTCAAACCAATGAGGTTTCGGTGCTTTAAAGTCAATTATCTCGGAATAATCTTTCTTTCAGACAGAACCTTATAGGTGAAAGGTCACAAGTTATTTTTGTGCAACCGTTAGTGAGAGTGTCGTTCCAGTTTATCTGTTGTGATGTATGACATTAAAATAAAATAACTTGTATACTGCCAATGATGGAGTCTGTAAGAAGACTGATAAGTGCACACGATATATATTGTAAACTTTCATTTTCTCTGGTGTTAATATATATGTATCAGTCAAAAGTTTGGACGCACCTGCTCATTCAAGGGTTTTTCTTTATCTTTACTGTTTTTACATTGTTGAATAATAGTGGAGACATGAAAATGTGGAATAACACATATGGTAACCAAATAAACAAATCAAAATATATGACATATTTGAGATTCTTCAAAGGAGCCCCCCTTTGCCTTGATGACAGCTTTGCACACTCTTGGCATTCTCTCAACAAGCTTCATGAGGCATAATTTTCCAACAGTCTTGAAGGAGTTCCCACACGTGATGAGCACTTTCTGGCTGCTTTTCCTTCACTCTGTGGTCCAACTCATCCCAAACCATCTCAATTGGGTTGAGGTCGGGTGATTGTTAGGTCAAGTCATCTGATACAGCACACCATCACTCTCCTTGGTCAAATAGCCCGTACACAGCCTGGAGGTGTTTTTGGGGTCATTGTCCTGTTGAAAAAGAAATTATAGTCCCACTAAGAGCAAACCAGATGGGTTTGCGTATTGCTGCAGAATGCTGTGGTAGCCATGCTGGTTAAGTGTGATTATCACAGTGTTACCAGAAAAGCACCGCCTTACCATCACACCTCCTCCTCCATGCTTCACGGTGGGAACCATACACGCTGAGATCATCTGTTCACCTACTCTGCGTCTGACAAAGACACGGTGGTTGTAACCAATCATTTTCGCCGGTCTAATGTCCATTGCTCGTGTTTCTTGGCCCAAGCAAGTCTCTTATTCCTATTAGTGTCCTTTAGAAGTGGTTTCTTTGCATCAATTCGACCATGAATTAATGCAGTCTCCTCTGAACAGTTGATGTAGAGATGTGTCTGTTACTTGAAATCTGTGAAGCATTTATTTGGGCTTCAATCTGAGGCTGGTAAACTCTAATGAATTTATCCTCTGCAACAGAGGTACCTCTGGGTCTTCCTTTCCTGTGGCAGTCCTCATGAGAGCCAGGTTCATCATAGCGTTTGATGGTTTTTGCGACAGCACTTGAAGAAACTTTCAAAGTTCTTGAAATGTTTCGTATTAACTGACCTTCATGTCTTAAATGAATGATGCTGTCATTTCTCTTTGCTTATTTGAGCAGTTTTTGCCATAATATGGACCTGGTCTTTTACCAAATAAGGCTATATTCTGTATTCCACCCTACCATATCAGAGCACAACTGATAGTCTCAAATGCATTAAGAGGGAAAGAAATTCCACAAATGAACTTTTAACAAGGCACAACTGTTAATTGAAATGCATTCCAGGTGACTACCTCATGAAGCTGGTTGAGAGAATGCCAAGAGTGTACAAAGCTGTCATCAAGGCAAAGGGTGGCTACTTTGAAGAATCTCAAATATAAAACATATATTGATTTGTTTGTCTTTTATTTGTTACTACATGATTCAATATCTGTTGTTTCAAAATGTGATGTCTTCATTATTATTTTACAATGTAGGAAAAGGTAAAAATAAAGAAAAACCCTTAAATGAGTAGGTGTGACCAAACTTTTGACTGGTACTGTACTGTATATAGTGATTATACAGAACATTATGAATACCTGCTCTTTCTATGACATAGACTATCCAGGTGAATCCAGGTGAAATCTATGATCCCTTGTTGATGTTATACCTCTTAAGGATCTCTACAGATCGGTGTCACACCCGCGGGATGGTTGAGCTAATGTGCGCTAATGCGATTAGCATGAGGTTGTAAGTTACAAGAAAATTTCCCATGACATAGACATATCTGATATTCGCAGTAAGCGTAAATTATTGTTAATCTAACTGCACTGTCCAATTTACAGTAGCTATTACAGTGAAAGAATAGCATGCTATTTTCTGAGGAGAGTGCACAGTTATGAACTTGAAAAGTTATTAATAAACCAAATCAGGCACATTGGGCCGTCTTGATACAACATTTTGAACAGAAATACAATGGTTCATTGGATCAGTCTAAAACTTTGCACATACACTGCTTCCATCTAGTGGCCAAAATCTAAATTGTTTCTGGGCTGGAATAATACATTATGTCATTCTCTTGCATTTCAAAGATGATGGTACAAAGAAAATACAAAAAACATTTGTTTTTTTCTTTGTATTATCTTTTACCAGATGTAATGTGTTATATTCTCCCACATTAATTTCACATTTCCACAAACTTCAAAGTGTTTCCTTTCAAATGGTACCAAGAATATGTATAACCTTGCTTCAGGTCCTGAGCTACAGGCAGTTAGATTTGGGTATGTCATTTTAGGCGAAAATTAAAAAAATGGGGCGGATCCTTGAATTCACTTCAATCAGTGTAAATGAAGGGGATGAAACAGGTTAAAGAAAGATTTTCAAGCCTTGAGAGAATTGAGACATGGAGTGTGTATGTGTGCCACTCAGAGGGAAAATGGGCAAGACAAAATATTTAAGTGCCTTTGAACGGGGTATGGTAGTAGGTGCCAGGCGCACTGGTTTGTGTCAAAAACTGCAACGCTGCTGGGTTTTTCACGCTCAACAGTTTCCCGTATGTATCAAAGTTGCTTGTTGCTGTCATATAGTTGCTTATTGCTGTCATATATATATAGACAGACACACTGACTGCACAAAATATTAAGAACACCTTCCTAATATTGAGTTGCACCCCCTTCAGAACAACCTCAATTCGTTGCTGCATGGGCTCTACAAGGTTTCGAAAGCTTTCCACAGGGATGCTGGCCCATGTTGACTCCAATGCTTCCCACAGTTGTGTGTAGTGGACTGGGTGTCCTTTGGGTGGTGGACCACTGTTGTCTTTCTGATACAATGTTACATCCAATTCAAAAACAGTCAGTTATCAGCATTCTGTGTCTTTTCGTTGAGCCGGATCATTTGGCTCCCAAACGGCTGTTCATTCAAAATGCTTGAAAATTGACCTAGAACCATGGAAATTGCAAATCTCTAGTACTGTAAAGCCAAAACAGTAGGCCACCATTATGTCAGATCTTCGTATGCACGTTCAAAATTAATTTTTACCCATCCAAATTTCCCCACTGCAAAAATGAGCGTGCACCAGAATGACGTGCTCCCCCCACTATTTATTGTTTCTGCAGTGATGATTCACCATCTTCGGAGGATGGTTTTCTAACTTATGGATGAGTTAGCTGACAACGTCAGGAAAACAATGTGGATGCTTCAATGGGGCAGAAGTCCATGAGTTCTGGATGGCCAGATAGCTACCAACAATGTTTTGAGTGGTTTTCACTAACTTCATGTCAATGGTAATATGGCAAAAAATATTGCTATCTAGCTAACCAACAACTGTAACAATGGATCTGAGAGACAAGTGCTCATTGTGCAAATGTATTTATGTTTCAATAAACATTGGATATTACATGTTGTCAAAAATTTAATCCAACCCTGTCTGTTTTGCCCCATAGTTGCACACACGTCGGTTTTGTTGTTAAACAATCAACCCATCTATATGCAGATAATCGTTGTTTGAAGCAAAAAAAAGCAGTCGTAGCAGTATGCAAATCAGGGAACCATCGATGCGATTCATTTCCCAACGTTCACCAAAAAGAGCTCAAAAAGAGCTGTTCGTTCGCGAACGAACTGTCACTAAAAAGGATGGGCTTATTTCAGGCAAAGTGAGGGCTGCCGTTGGGGTCCCCTGCCTTCGGGCCAATGTAGAGCCGATGAGCAAAGGTGCATCGGCCAATGTGGACATCCTACATGGGTCCAATGTTTTTACTCGCATTGGGCTCACATGGTGCCCATGTGGGAATGTTTGCTGGGAAAGGATGGGCTTATTTCAGGCAAAGTGAGGGCTCCCCTCACCAGATATGGGCTGTCCACGCTAGGTCACACTGGACCAATGTGGAGCGAATGTGGGCAGCCTACATGGGGCCAACGTTTTATCCAGCATGTGGACATGTTTGCTGGGACATATCTCAGCTGAAAATAACATTCAGAGATGAACACAGATAAATACAGAGACACATGTAGACACTGAGTGCTCTGAAAAGGGTTCAACTATAAACTGCTACAGGTCAATTTAGATCAGTTAGCTATCTTGAAAACTAAGACACAACATGTTTTTGTAACGTAATTAAACTAGTTAATGTAGAAGTGCTGTGGCATAGTTAGTTATTGCTCTATCCACCTGTTCCAAATAACTACCCATATGATGTGCAACAATTCACTAAACACATATTCTCATTGTATATTGTTTATGGCAGGGGACAGGTATTCAAATCCAAGCCTGGAGATTCTGTCACTGCTGGTTTTCTGTTCTACAATTAAATTGCACCCACCTGGTGTCCAGAGGAGGTTGAGGGGAGGAAGGCTGGTGTCCCAGGTCTAAATCAGTCCTTGATTTGAAGGGAATAATGAATATCAGCAGTGGTACTGGCTTTGTGGTGCAGATATGGAATTTACCTGGTTTAGTTGTACAGTATGAGTGGGAAGGCCTATCAGAGAGGAATCGGCAAAGTATACCAAAATCCTTGGAACTAGATGCATAATGCAGAAATTCTGATGAAGTAAGTATCTTAGGCCTGCTATCTCCCATCACTGATGGTAGGCTTGCTATTCTGTAACACCTGACTTTATATTCATGTTATTTCAAGGATTTCAAAATAGGCTACATCTACTCACGGTTATGACTAGATGGAGTACAGCTGAACAGAAGTGACTTTAGGTAGCAGGTTAGGAGAACTTATGCAGCCGGTTAGAATAATTAACGGAGCAGGTTAGGAGAATTAGGAAATTGTTTTGGTCCTGTCTGGAACGTCCGTCTTTTCTTGGTCTTTTTTTGTGTGCCGTCCGGACCAACCTTGATTTTAACATCCAAGGATGTTGATTCTTGGTCCTGTCCGGACCAAATCTGAAGCAAACATAGATGTCTGTTTGGTTCAGATTTGGTCCAGACCAATCATAGAAATATACAGTGCATTCAGAAAGTACACTGTAGAAATGGTGGCAAATTTATAAACAAATAAAAACAGAAATACCTTATTTACATAAGTATTCAGACCCTTTTCTATGAGACTTGAAATTGAGCTCAGGTGCATCCTGTTTCCATTGATCATCCTTGTGATGTTTCTACAACTTCATTGGAGTTCACCTGTGGTAAATTCAATTGATTGGACATGATTTGGAAAGGCACACACCTGTCTATATAAGGTCCAACAGTTGACAGTGCATGTCAGTGCAAAAGCCAAGCCATGAGGTCGAAATAATTATCTGTAGATTGTGTTGAGGAACAGATCTGGGAGAAGGGTACCAAAATATTTCTGCAGCATTAAAGATCCCCAAGAACACAGTGGCCTCCATAATTCTTAAATAGAAGGAGTTTGGAAATCCCAAGACTCTTCCTAGAGCTGGCCGCCTGCCAAACTGAGCAATCGGGTGAGAAGGGCCTTGGTCAGGGAGGTGACCAAGAACCCGATGCTCACTCCGACAGAGCTCCAGAGTTCCTCTGTTGAGATTGGAGAACCTTCTAGAAGGACAACCATCTCTGCAGCACTCAACCAATCAGGCCTTTATGGTAGAGTGGCCAGACGGAAGCCCCTCCTCAGTAAAAGGCACATGACAGCCAAAAGGCACCTAAAGGACTCTCAGACCATGAGAGACAAGATTCTCTGGTCTGATGAAACCAAGATTGAACTCTTTGGCCTGAATGCCAATCGTCACTTCTGGAGGAAACCTGGCACCATCCCTACGGTGAAGCATGGTGGGGGCAGCATCATACTGTGGCAATGTTATTCAGAGGAAGGGACTGGAAGACCAGTCAGGATCGAGGGAAAGATGAACGGAGCAAAGTACAGAGAGATCCTTGATGAAAACCTTCTCCAGAGCGCTCAGATCCTCAGACTGGGGTGAAGGTTCACCTTCCAACAGGACAACGACCCTAATCACATAGCCAAGACAATGCAGGAATGGCTTCGGGACAAGTCTCTGACTGTCCTTGAGTTGCCCAGCCAGAGGCGGACTTGAACGCAATCGAACATGAAACCTGAAAATAGCTGTGCAGCGACGCTCCCCACCCAACCTGACAGAACTTGAGAGGATTGGCAGAGAGGAATGGGGAAAAACTACCCAAATACAGGTGTGCTAAGCTTGTAGCATCATTCCCAAGAAGACTCGAAGCTGTAATCGCTGCCAAAAGTGCTTCAACAGAAAACTGAGTAAAGGGTCTGAATACTTACGTAAATGTAATATTTCAGTTTTTTATAAATTTGCATAAATGTTCATTGCTATTATGGGTTAGTGTGTGTAGACTGATGAGGGGAACAAATATTGTATCCGTTTTAGAATAAGGCTGTAACATAACAAAACGGGGGGAGAAAGTCAAGGGGTCTGAATACTTTCCGAATGCACTATGTTTCACAAGTTTGGACAGTAGAGTTCAATACAGCAGAGCACAGCAGAGTACAGTAAAGAACAGTGAAGTATAGTGTACTGTATTGTACCCTACCTTACTCTCATGCATTCTACTGTACTGTACTCTACTGAATTAAACTCTACTGTACTGTAATCTACTGTGCTCTGCTGTCATTAACAGCCGTACTGTAATGTGATGTTGGACTACGTGGAACATAATCGCTGCCAAGTTTTAAAGTTTTTGAAAAAGCTAACATAATTGCATGTGACCGAAGGGGGCAATAAAAAATATTCTGTTGCAGTCTTCAGTTGGCCCCTCTTTCCTCTATTTTTGTGATATGATGTTTACTTCATTGAGAATGTATGCGCAGTTGGAATTTGTCCATAGAATCAATGATTGAAAAACACATATTTTCAACATCTGTAAATGACTTATTTTTGAAGTCTGGAAAATACGTCTTCTAACCTTTCAGCACCTGAAATGCACATCTTTTCAACGTAATTTTTCTCTCTGGGTTAAGGTTAGTTAAAATGCTCAAATTGGCCCCATCGCCATATCTATAGCCACAACCAGGGCTGCCCTCAGATAATACGATTCCGCCACCTTGTACCCCAAAACATTCTGAATGCACCAACATCAAAGATGGTGAAAAAATGAAGAGATCCCATAAAGGCTGTTTAGCATAACTTTTTGGGCGATACGACCACATTCACATAGAAATGTGTGTTATAGATCTGTCACTCTCATTGAAAGCAAGTTCAAGAAGAAGATTTTGGAAAATCTATTTCACAGCGGTTTAGATGGTATAATGATTTTCTACATCATACTTGCTTGGTTATTTTGTCACGTAAACTGAAATTATGCAAAGTATTAGAATTTTATCAAGTGCAGCTTTAAGGAGTGGCTCTCCCATAAGGCACCAATGTGATAGCAGCTGGGTCTGGTCTAGAGTTAATTGACTGTATATGAACCCGAAAAAGGGAGCCTATGAAATGTCTTACCTCATCCTTCTTGTTTGAATCTGCTATGTTGTCTGTGCATTCAGTTCGGTTAAACGTTTGCTACGTTTTGTAACGGTTTGTACTGAACGACGACATTTTCCCTCAAAACGTTCTTCAACCTTTTCGAACAAACTTTGGTCGCGTTTCACTGCTCAGATGTTGCATGCATCAACCAATGGTTGTCCACTGACAGTTCGCTATGACATATGATGTGGTTAACTGATACTTAAAATACCTATCTAGGCGTTGTAAGATTTGACATGTGTCAGCAACACCTGGGCAGAGGAATGCACCCTTTTAGATACGTTTGCTCCATTTGGTGGATGTGACGGGTGCGGCATGAAGCATTGAGTGACGTATTTAATGCGCAGCACTGCATTTTGAACCCAAAACCCAACATCTCCCCGGTTTTCAACTGGTCTTTCAGAACAGCACCGCTTCAGTTTAAGTGAACGTTGCATTATGTTTTTTTGTTGTTGTATTGAACGCAGCCCTTGTTACAGATCAAGTGGAACATTTCTAAATTGATTTGGGGGAATGTCAGATCAGGTGACCTCGATCAGGCGTTCACTGGCAAATTCAGTGTGATGATGATTTGTTGGTCTGACCCAAAGATTTGTATATACACTAGATTGCTGTTTACGGAACACCGTGTTTAAGCCACTGTGCCTAAGCCACTGTGCCTCCATCTTGGCATTCCCCCACCAGCGTAACAAATATTTTGGAAGCTATAGAAAGCCATTTCTTAATGTCTACATTAACAAACTCCCTCACGACGCCAGGACAGCGGAGTCAATCACCACCTTCCGGAGACACCTGAAACCCCACCTCTTTAAGGAATACCTAGGATAGGATAAAGTAATCCTTCTCACCCCCCTTAAAAGATTTAGATGCACTATTGTAAAGTGGCTGTTCCACTGGATGTCATAAGGTGAACGCACCAATTTGTAAGTCGCTCTGGATAAGAGCGTCTGCTAAATGACTTAAATGTAAATGTACATTCGTTTTTTGCCACATGTATTATATTACAGACACCTAAATGCATACATTTAAATTATATTATATGAGCTAAACATAAAAATTAAAACAATTATTTAAAAAATTACATTACTAATGTTACTGTCCCCACTACAACAACAAAAAAAATGTAATAGACTGGTTAGCTGACAACATCACGAAAACGATGCACACGCTTCAGTGGGGCAGAAGTTCATGTGTTGTTGTGATTCGGGATGGCCAGATAGCAAGCGGTAATGACAAGAAGCTGCCATGTGGGGAATCATAGTTTTTTAATTAGTTTTATTAAACATGTATTTAACTAGGAAAGTCAGTTAAGAACAAATTCTTATTTACAATGACAGCCTACCCTGGGCCAGTTGTGATACAGCCTGGAATCGAACCAGGTACTGTAGTGATGCCTCGAGCACTGAGATGCAGTGCTTTAGACTCCTGCACCACTCGGCTCGTTTCAGCTATATTTATCTTATTTTTGATATGTCTTGTTTTGAAGTGTTTTGACTGATGTCATGTCTATGCTAGTAGGACTCAAATACGCTAGCTAGCTAACCAACAACTGTAATGATATTTGAGAGACAACAAGTGCTCATTGTGCACATTTATGTTTTCAATAAACATTGGTGACAAAATATAGTTACATGTTGGAAAAATCTAAGCCAAACCAGTTCATTTTGCCCCATAGATTGCGCATCGGTTTTGTTGCTTCTATTGAAAAGCTATAGAATGTCATTCATTCCTATGGAGGATTGAGCCTACTGGGGAGTGCCAATATGGCCGACTGGTGGCTTCAAAGCATAGACTGTAAAAAAGAAAAACCTTTCAATAGCCAATAAATAGCATCATCAATCCAGGGTTAATATACATGATTGGTCTGACCACACTCCTGTCAATTCACCTCCTTGATGTTATCAAACGAGTTTGTTTTGGTTGATAATGTTTTAACTCAATTTAATTTCCATCATGCTGCATATAGCACACCCGAGTTCAACTCAGCACAGGCGAGGCAGATTCCGAAGATCGTCGGAAAAGGCCGAATGCATGGCATTGTGGGAAAAGGGAGCCTGTCGCCATCTTGCTTTAGCGCCGCAGATTATCAGGGCAGAATAATAACCACGTTCGAATGAAACATTTTGAGACATACGAATGGTTTAGCAATACAGTTTGAGCAAATATTGCAGGTAGTGAGGTGTAAGAGTATCACCGTGCTATTTCCAACGATAGAACTAGCTAACTGGGAACGTTCGACTTGAGGAGGTAACGTTAGCCATGGGTCGCTCGAGGAGTCGCAGTTCGTCCCGTTCCAAACACTCCAAAAGCAGCAAGCACAGCAAAAAACGGAGCCGGTCGCGTTCAAGGGACAAGGAGAGGTCCAAGAAGCGATCCAAGTCCCGTGAAGCGAAGAGGAACCGGCGCAGAGAGTCGCGTTCTCGTTCCCGGTCAGCCACAGTCTCGACCCGCAGGGAAAGGGAGAGAGCGGTCACACCGCCGGAGAGAATCGACATATTCGGCAGGACGTTGAGCAAGAGAAGCGCCTTGGACGAAAAACAGAGAAAAGAGGAGGAGGAGAAGAAGGTTGAGATGGAAAGACAGAGGAAGATGTGAGTCGTAACTGAATATTCTATACAATATGAAAGACATGCTAACTAGCTTGCTACATTCGCTAGTTAGCTACAATGCTAATAGACCCGTCCATACACTCAGGCATAGGCGTTAGTTAGCAAGCTAGTAAACTGGCTAGCTAACGTTAGCTACTTGTCTTGGGAGAGGAGGCCCAAATCAGCTATGCAAGCCTACAACACTAACGTTAGTACCTGCACCATTAGCCAACCAGCTAACTAATTAAGGCACTTGGCTGCAAATCACATGTTTCTTTAGTCTAATAATGGGTTGTATACATTTCAAATCCTTTTATCATGCATCGAATAACTAACTATACATTTGTATATTTGTGCGTAAGTGGCAATCTGAATGGCCACATTGTATATCATGTTTCATGCATCACAATTCAACGATATCAACGATCTAAGGATGACGTGACACAGAGATTTCTCTGGCTAGCTTACGTGTCCTCAAAAAGGTTGTCAACAATATTAATCCTGCCTGCAAGCTGTGCCTTATGTGACATTTATTTCCAAATTGAGTTAATACATTTTAATGTCATTAATTACAATTTAGGCCTAATCACTGGTTAAATGAAACAGTTGAAAGGGGAGGGAGGGGCGTCAACTACAGTAAGTTGCTCACCTGTCAAATGAGAAATTTCAGGTATGCCCCTCTTGCTCTCAACCACTGAAGTCCAACCACGACTTTCATCTGGCCCCTGCAACACTAAGATTGACTGTCAGTTAAAAGTAGCATTCTGAGTGAGTGACTTATGATAAGTTACAGTTCAGTCATGAAATGTAATGATGAACAATCAGACAACTTCATCTGTTATATTTGTTTCTCAACAAAATTCCTTCACTTGTCTTGCTGCATTATCCAGGTGTCACACAATTTTAAGTGCAATTTGGGGGGAAACTACTTTTGTAGTAGGTGTGTGTACATATTTTCTGCTATAGCAAGCACCTCACATAATGCCCACGCCTTGTCTGTTTGTAGGCAGGTGATATTGGTCTGACAGAGAAATAAAGACTGGGGGAAGCAGCTGTTGTGCACCTTTTGGCCAGTGGCTGATACCTGATACTTACAACACAGTAGTCATCTAGTCTGCCGTGTGTCCTTTTACTGGCTAACCACAGGGCTACTTAACCAGCCACACAATGTCCAATAAAGACATGGATACCAGATAAACAAGGACCCTGGTTTTAGGTTTCCTGGTTGTTATGTTTGACTAAACCAAATTAAATCGGAAAGGGGGACCGCGTTTTCAGTTGTGCCTGAAGCAATGTGACAACGATCACGTCCTTTTGATTGGGCAGCTGAAATGGTTTAAATCCGTGCCTTGTGTTTATGTGCACAAACCAACTTCCCTCGAGCATGCCTTTTGGACTGACCCACACCTAGCTTTTACCCCCCCAGTCTTCTGCTACTCTGGACAGGTGTTGTCTTGTCACATCAGGACTCTCTTATCTCCTGTTGTCCAGGGTGTCTGTCTAGTCAATGGGGTAAATCTGTTTCCCCATGCACATTTAGTACATATTCCATAGTGCCATGTGCTGCAATTCAATCCCAAATCAATGAAACACTAAGTTAAACCTATATATATATGTAGATGTATACTTCGGGGAAAAAATGTTTTTTATGTAAGTAGTTTTATAAACCTGGTAAGCTTACAAATGCACAATTCCCAGAGGTTGTTTCTGTAGAAATCTGGCTTTTGGGGTACATTGATTCAACGGTAACTGAATATTCATTGATCGTGTCATGTCACTTTTGCTACCATGTCAGCAACCCTCCCCTCTTTCTCTCCCCACCCATGCCGTGCAGCCGTCAGGTGGAGATAGAGGAGAAGCTGATCGAGGAGGAGACGGCGCGTCGCGTGGAGGAGCTGGTGGCCAAGCGGGTGGAGGAGGAGCTGGAGAAACGTAGGGACGAGATCGAGCGGGAGGTGCTGCGGCGTGTGGAGGAGGCCAAGCGCATCATGGAGCGCCAGCTGTTGGAGGAGCTGGAGAGACAGAGGCATGCCGAGCTGCAGGCCCAGAAGGCCAGAGAGGTAACGCTCGGTCGTTGGGAACGCAGTCGTCCCCCCGTCCACCCCTTCCCACTTTTCTGGAAAGTGGGGTCCCCCCTTCCCCCGACATGGCCATGGCACAAGTTTCACTTCTACATGGAGGGTGTGGGGGTATTGCAGTGCTGTCATGGCTGAGGGTCAGTACAGGATAGGTGGGATGGGTGATAGAGTTCTGTGAGCTTCAGAAGTTGTAGATTGAGCGATTTTAAAAGGGCAAGAGCCCAGGTTTCCACTCAGGAGAAATGGACAATATTTGGCAGTTGACAGTCAAAGTAAGACTGGGGGATTCAGGTGAAACTTTTGCCATGGCAGACATGAGAATTTACAGACTTCATCCCTTTATTCAATCTCATACATCTCCCTCCTTCCCCATTCATACATTCCTATTCAGAATTATTCATAACTTTTATTTTCATTATTGTAAATGTCTTCTTTTTACATCTCTAATAAAGAGCTCTCTTCAAATTGACATTCCATTCAGTCACTTTCTCTGTTTGTGTCCAATATTCAGTGCACATTTTTATTCCCCCAGGTAGGCAGCGAGCACAGGTTTGCCCAACCACAAACAAATAGGGATGAGAAGCTTTGGCTTATTAGTGACAAATCAGTCCCCTTTAGCCCAATTAGCTTTTTTCTATTTCTTGTTCTAGTGGCTAGTGTGGACTGTAGTCTTCTTGAGGCCCTTCACTTTGCTGAGTAGACTAGACGCTGGGCCGCCTTCTCTCTCCAGGCTTCATTAATGAGGGCCATGGTTTGTACAGTCATAATGTTATGTGAATGAGAAGAGCAGCCAATGTCCAGCGACCCTGACTCAAACAGGAATCGGCCAGTGGCTCGGTACTAATCGGGTGAGAAATGTGGCCCCAGTGCGCCTCGCTGAGCTCTCCCTCCCCATCACTCCTATTCAGATCCCCCCCCCCCCCCCTCACACACACACATCCTAGACGTACATTTTGGGAAGGGAGGGTAATAGTTACTTTGACACTAGGAAGGCCGCTTTCTGTTTTGAGTGAATTTTGTTTTAATAGGCTACAATTACATACACAGTTTAGTTTATTGTGTCCTATAAAGTTGATATTATCCTCCCCGCTCTTAATAATCCTTGTTTTGAAAAGCTCCCATTAGAAGGCATCCGCTCTGGAATACATAACAATGACGGACCTCCATTTCCAGTTTCCTGTTTGCAAGGTCAACAATCTCTGGTCTATCCCTGTCTGTTAACCCTCTTTCTTTATTTAATATTCCTTTTTTTGTGTTGAAACTAACTTGTTTTTAAAGAAAAACAACAACAAATGTACTCTTTGACGTCCTCATGACTTGCTTCTCCTTAGGGGTGTTTTTTTTTTCTTTTTTTTTCATGATTTTGATTTTGGACACATTGTGTTAACACCACCTTCTTTAACACCTTTTGACCTGAACTGGCCTGCAGACAGCTCCCAGCTCACTCACGTACTGTACTGTGTTCAGCCCTACTCCTCCGCACAGTACTGCTCCACTGTACACCACTGTACTCTGCTGCTGCATTATGTTGTCTCGATGTGAGCTGAGAGCGAGAGCGGCTTTAAAGAGTCACTGCGAGCTGGGCGGCAGGCTAGCAGTACAGAGATCAGTTTTAAAGAGGAAGGCCACAGGCGGGCCGGGCGCGTATGGCAGCCCCCCTCCCCAGGAGCGCTTCTGTCTCTGCAGGGGACACAGTCTGGACGAGACAGTAAATATTCAACCGTTTAATGACGAATGCTTTCACCAGTTGTGTAGGTACACAGGCAAGGAAAATGCGTAGGTATACGTACATTGGTGAGCCAAAACTATTCACTCCTTTTTTGTATCCTTTTTCTCTTTATTATTGATGATGATGATGATAAGAGGCAAATAGATTTTTTAGAATGTTTGTCTTTTTATATCTGTTTCTGTCTATGAGTGTGCCGATTGGGTTTCCCTTTTAATGTCTTAATGATCAAGTGAAGGCTAAAGGTGTGATTGAGGGATTCCTATGTGGGAGGGTATTGTCACGAATAGCGGGAGAGAGAAAAAAAGGGGTGTTATTTTTCCCTTTTGACAAATTTTGTTCTCCTGTGTTCTAAAAGCATTGCCGGTTGATTGCGAGAAAGAATGGGAAAGAGTGGTTATGATGTGCGAGGGAGAGCCTGAGCAGACTCCTTTTGTGGTAGGATGAAGACAAGTGAGTGTGCCAATGTGTGCGTGTCTGTTGAGAGGTGATGTGGGAGTGTGTGTCTGTGCAGGGATGCTGTGCGGCCGTAGCCTGTGTGCGCGCTAACATGGCATCGTGTCACCCCTTTAGGAGGAAGAAACATCCAAACGGGAGGAGCTGGAGAAAATCTTGGAGGAGAATAACCGCAAGATTGCCGATGCTCAGGCCAAGCTGGTACGCCCGCTTCTACTCGCCTCTGCTTCTCCTCTCTTTTCTGTACAAAGAGAGAAATATATTTAGCTACTTTCCCAAACCCCAAAATGCAAACGGGGCAATTCCATGATGAAATGTGGTTGTGCTGATATTGAAATACGTGGTCATTGTAGATTTCATGCGAAAGTGGTATTGGCATTTTTGTTAGGAAATTGAGGTTATTGACAGATTTCCAGGGAAACTCAAGTACAACGTAGTATTGCATTCTGGCATAGGTTTTACATTGATGGTTATCAGTAGCCGTTAACAATGATTGTTTTTCCCTTGCCTGTTTATATTCTGTCTGGCACTTAACTCGTTTGTAAGATTTATTTATTTGATTTGGACACGACATGGACACGCCAAGATTGTAGTAAACAAGGCAGAAAGCAAAACAAACAGATTATATTTAATATCTCAAGGCTAATATCAAACAGTTTATCAAAAGTAACAGCAAACAGTTTGTAGCATTTTGGCACTGCGGGATCTCTATCCTGAACTGACCCGTTGTTCTCTGTGTGTGTGTCTCCCCACCAGGCCGAGGAGCAGTTGCGTATCGTAGAGGAGCAGAGAAAGATTCACGAGGAGAGGATGAAGCTGGATCAGGATCGCCAGCGGCAGCAGAAGGAGGAGCAGAAAATGATCCTGGGCAAGGGAAAGTCCCGGCCCAAGCTCTCCTTCTCCCTCAAGGCCACCGAATGAGCCTCTCATCCCTCCTCTTGCACTCCTCCACCCCCCCCCACCCCCCCCAGTGCTCACCTTCTCCTCCTCTCTGGAACGCTCGCTGTATGTTTTTAAGTGTGGAAAGCTGAACGAAGGGCTGCCGGAAGAGCCATGGCTCCTTTCCTGTCACGCACCTCCCTGCTTTACAGACCTTTCCCAACCAAGCCTTGGAGGGACGGATGCCCGCACACCGTCTAACACCTGTCTCGCCCCCTGACCCCCCCCTCCTTCTCCTCGGCCTCTCTCAACCCCCCCCCCCAGTGACTATTGTTTGTTCTTTTGGGGGGTATTTCCATTTTTAAGGATCTGAACTGTCGTGTAGAAAGCTGTCACTACTTGGTTCTGCCCTTACTTAGGTCTTACTTTGAACAGTAAGCAAGCTAGGACAGAAACGCATAAGTTGTGTGTGTCCAGTTAAGGCTCATTAAAACTTTGTGGGTGGTTTGGGAGTTGGCCTGGGTTTTCCTGTGCCGTGTGTGTCTAACGTAGAAAGCTGACAAGGCAGGGGTAACATATGCAGTAAAGCACACAGTCACCTCCACTTTAGCTGACAGGATTGTCTTCCATCTCCCTTCACCTCACATCTGCTCTGATGATTGATCCTCGTGTTTTTACCAAGTTTCTACAATGTTTTGCTCCTCTATAGTTTAGCGGCAAATAGAAAAACCAAGCATGTGATCAAAGACGCTCTGCTGCACAGGTGAACCCAGGCCAATTCCCAAACTGCCCATAGAGTGGCTCCGGGGCGCGTTGCAGGATTGGAACAGGATATGATGCGTCTCATCCATGGTCAGGAGGGGGGGGGGGGGGCAGACATTTCCTGTATGATGTAATATTAGAATTGCTGTGATTTGGTGTCCTACTCCTGTAAAATAGAAATGAATCCACACAACGAAAGACAAGCGCGACAGGGATTTATAATCTTGCATCATTTTACTGAACTCTTAACTGTTCAATCGCCGAGTGAATTGTGCTCTCAAGTCAAGTAGACGGTGGAAGCAGTGCACCTCTGTTCCTTAGTTTTGGTGTAGTATATTAACCTCGCCCTTAAAGGGTCCCCTTAAAATGACTATTGGTTCGTAAAGGATGTCCAAGTCCAGGTAAGATTCACTAGCTACATGTTGAGATCTAACCAGGTGGATGTGCATGTTTGGGTGTGTGTGTGTGTGTGTGTGTGTGTGTGTGTGTCAGTATGTCTGACTGGCTGATCTCTGGTAGGTTTAAGGGGCTTCTTGAGTAAGTGAAACTTGTCTTGTGGTAATTTTCCTGATTGTGTTAATGGAAACTGAACAATACACCAATAAAACCATTGAATGCGTACAACTGTCTCAGATTGTGGTTTTTAGTCAATGGTCATTTCCTCATGTCAATTGCTGCATTTACATAGGCAGCCCAATTATTAGCTAAATATCTGATTGGTAAGAAGATACAGCCAATGTATCACTTTTTGTCATCGGATAGGATTTCCTTACTGGATCTCCACACATTTCAGGGGAGTTCACCTTTCAGCTGGATTACAGTTTGTAACCCCTTTTAGAGATGTTATATTTACTTGGCAAATAATAACATATTGTTAATTAGAATTAATGGCGTAGATATTTTGGAGAGACGATTTGCAGTTTGCACTGCATTTTTTAAACAAATTAGTTTGTATTTGGACAATTAGTTGGGGTCTGTAGTGATGTAAATTGAGGTTCATGATTGGCTGGTTTAATTGAACGTCTCTGCGACGTCTCAATTCTTCTGCGGTCCCATGGTAAGTACTGTTCCTCACACCTTTGAATGCATGCGTAATTTGCGCGTGGCTTGGAAATTCTTTTATCTAGTCCCTTTCAATGGCAAGGCTGTCCGGTCAAAATGCATAGAGTAATGAAAGTATTGGCAACATCTTGAAGTTGTCAGCAAGTTATTACACAATATAATAGCAAAATCAGTTATCCGTCAGTGACTCTACGTTCTCTGTGGGTCCTATTTATCAATGTCAAGTCAACAATGTGCTTGTAATTACTCAGCGACGTCTTTGGAAGACTGAACCTGACGCGAGTCACTGAACTTCCAGGTGCATCATAGGACCTCGTGCCCAAAGATTCAACTGACATATTTGACATGACAAACCTTGGACGTGAGAGCGACCGTCCATGCGTGAGTAACCACCTTTATACCCTCGCTCGAACCTCGACTATATAGCCATCCAGGGTAAAAAATAAAATAAAAAGTGACAGTGATGTTCTCTCTCGCACACGCACACAGAAACTAAGTGCCAAGACAAATATGACACCATTGTAACACAACTGAAAGAGCCCATCAGCTCTGAAACGATGCATTTAGGTCCGGCAAAACTTTGGAAAATAGAGTAGGCTATAGGCCACTTTTCACTGGCAAGTGTACTTTCATCGACATGGTGCATAGGGGGTTCAGCAGGACTCCGTTTGATCACGATAAAGGCTCAGGACCCCCATGGACCTGAGATGTTCTCCGTTTTAAGTTGGTAACACTAAGGAGCAACTGAATAAACAAAAGTACGGCCCATGAGAACTCAGTCCCGCTGGTTAAGAGTGAGATGAGAAAGTCAAATGAGAAAATATGGAAAGTTTAGCCACATCAAGTCTATTCTTTTTTTGTTTGTTTAATAAGTAGGCTATGTAAAGATAAAAGCAACACAGACACTTTTTAATTGCTTTTCTATTTTCTGCCCAACTATTTTTGCCCAAAAAGTTTTCAGCAATTTACAGACACTCTCAGTGATAGCCTCATATTAAATTAATTTTAATCCACTATATATAGTTTTTATATAAGATAGAGATTTGACCATTTCACACACTTATTTCTATCAATGTTAGTGCTCTTTTAACAACGCAATGCTTTAGGCCTATTGTTTTGACAGACTTTTCATAGCCTAGTACTGCAATTCAAGACGAATTACAGATGGAAAGTTTGAACTTTTTCAAAGGTCTACATGCTCCTGATTAGAGACTTATTCTAGCTAAACTGTACATGATGATAATCACAATATAATTATTGAAATACTTTATTGGGCTGTCTGGTGTTTAATTTAAAGCTTTTTGATATTGTAAGGAGGCATAAATGTATAATTATTATTAGGCCTATATATATTAAGGCCTTTCACCTGAGGCCTATTTCACAATGGACATATTCAATGATTATATGCTTCACAAAACGCTCAAATTCCTCTTACAAATGATTAGTTTTTCATCGAAGCTGAATGTGCTATAAAAGTGTAAGACCGTATTCAGAGGCTTAGCCCAATGTGTTGAAGAGAGGTTGTGTGTATTTCCCGATCCCTTTCTAGACTTGCTGACTGAAAAGAGCAGAGCAGTCATTACCGATCATTCGCGGCTTATTTTAGCAAGGTAAGAGGGTATTTTTAAGACAGAGGAACTCACCGCTTCCTCTCTTCTCTCGGAAGGCAGGATATTATCTGGACTCATGACACTATTTCAGGACCCTCTTCCTACGGTGTATTCAGGGAAGGTAAAATGGCTAAACGTCTATATAGGCTGCACTTTTTTGTATTTGATCCTTTTTACAAGTAACGTTAGGCCCATAAAATGGAGAAACAGGGAACTTATTTCAGTGTTACATTAGCACTATATTGCAGGCATCCGTTTCTTTATAACATTAACGTGTGTATCTCGACCTTTTGTTTTTCCTCCTTAACCGTTCATTCATCTTTCATTTGAAAATCTATCTAATGCTCTTAATCTTCGCCAATATGCATCAACTCGACGGCGGGCATTCTAGCGGTTTAAAGATTGTCACAGTCACAGTCCGCGGTGTGTTGATTCCAGTCAAGAGAATCGGAACCCGGCCGCCGCATTCCACTCTGACCCCCAATTATCTATCTCGTGTGACTTTCCCCCCGTTGATTATCAGCTAAACAAACAGTGCAATAAGCAATTGTAGCCTTAAATACACCACTGATTAAATGAAGCTGTTCAAAAGTGTCAAATTCACACGTTTGGACTGATACACGCAACGACTCATCAAATCACCGTCCATTAAACTAAATTACAGGCTACCTTGAGCTGTCTCAATTTACCGGGTTAGTCTACAAAAGTTAATTATAGGTTACAGTTGGTGAATCTCGTAAAAAAATACATTTGTTCTATAGGCCTATTATCTAGAAATCACATTGTTGTAGACTGTTGTTGATAAGCTTGTAATAACATAATAATAATGATTATTATAATAGACTAATTCAAATAATTCAAATAAAATAATGAATTGTAGTCGGAAATAAATCAAACACTGAAACCATAAGACAAAGATTTGTGTTTTATAATAGCCAGCATTGTTGATGATAAATTACATAATTATCGATTACTACTGATTTAGAATCACTCTTCAAATAAGTTATTGGTAAATGTTAATCATACATTTGCATAAAAGCATAATCAAATTCATATTCAATGGTTCAAAACTTAGACTCACCCTTCTTCAGTCGCGCATCCGCTAGTGTGCGCTGTTGCCTTTTGGAAAAAACTTGGCTTCAATGCCATGTCGTGTGAGGCGCTCAATGTGGATCCTAATATGGGACATTTTAGATACAATCTGATGTACACTATGATACATTTTCACATTTGGAATATTTGTATTTCACTTGTATTGATTTAACAAAACCACATGTAGAAAATAGTCGTGCATGTTGTGGCGACTTTTTTTTGTTTTGTGTGTGTGGGGGGGTCTTTTTATAATAATGTAGGAATTTCATCAAGTGTTCCAATGTGAGAGGTTGGCTATTACAGATAATGATCAAATGCTCATATCCCCTGGTTATTATACTATTTGACCTATAGTATGATAAAGGCTAGGCCTATACATAATGTTGCCTGAAGTGATGTTTTCAGCGCACTGAGTAAGTGTCACGCATAGCCTATTGCACTTTATTTTAAAGACCGTTTTTTAGATAAAATATCCGTCTTGGTCAATGCACTCGGCCTATTGATACAATATAACGTGATTCGACTGCTTTCTCCAATTCTATTCCATTAGCTAATACTGCTGTTTTGCAGTTGAACCAGTTGCCGAGCTGCTTCGTTTGATTGACAGGAGTATTCCTATTGACTTTCGGAGAGCTGCCCAATGAACATAAACGTGGGCGGAGTCACTGTAAAACCAGCTCTGCCAAATATTCCGAGTCGCGATCACTTGCAGTTACTTGCAATCCAGGCTCGGCGCTGCATTCAAGCATCCCCACGTTTTCGCCAAGCATTTCATTCGGATCTGCAGGATTCAGCCCACAGCAATTATTTTGCAACCGAAACGGACGCATAGTATGATAACTTTCATTTGAGTTGATTTGGTTTCTTTTATTTTTGTTCATTCGATATCATCGTTTTTTCTTTATTTTTCTACTCTCATCCACAGTTCATTTGCAACCAGTTTACACACCACCAGCTCAAAGGGGAATACTATACCTCGAGCCGTTCTCTCTCTTGTCTGCTGCTATTCGAGAGAAGCTCGCGCACTTTGGATTGGTACCTTGGCTGGTTTACCTAGAACCCGACAAACTGGGGATTTAATAGGCTATTTGCGTCTGCGCTTGTGGAAGTGGACATCGGCGGCGACACGGGTCGCCTTTCTGTTGTAAGGAATGTACCCGGTGCTAAGGTCTGCTCACTGAGGGAGAATATCAACGCGCTCTCTTCTCGACTCTCTGTATGAAAGACTGCGGTGCGCCTCTGGTTTTGTATTCCCGAGGAGCTCTTATAAAGGGACTAAGTCGGCACCAGGTCCTTCCTTGGAGATGCTCTATATTTGATCGGCGTACGCATTTGCTTCTTCGTCCCTTTTTAGCTTATTTGATCGGGATATAGAGTCTAATTGCCTCGGTCATTCTCTTGTGCGTTTCACGTCTCTTTTTTGGACATATCATTTCGGAACGGATTGTGACCCTCCCTGAAGACAACAATAATGGGGGACTCGATGTGGAGATATTATTTTGGAGTTTTGTTTATTGCGTGCAAGGTGAACTTGTCCCGGGCGATAATTCTGGAGTCCATATATTGGAACACAACAAATACCAAGTAAGTGAAGCACGCGTCGTCCACACTCATTGAACACGGGAAAAATATGTCAAAAAATACACTATTTAGCGCTGTCCGTGACATTTGTAAATAAGACTTGTGACGTTATTTAATTACAAAGGTTTCTATAGAAATAGGCTGCCTGACATGATAGGTGTAATACTCTTAACGTATAAAGTGATAGAACAGCTCATTGATATCCATTTTAATGGGGTGATTTTGCTTGGAGATGCCGGTTTGCGCTGACGGACGCGCACAGGATGATGGTGGTAACGTACGCTATAGGCGATGTTGATAGTGAGATGATGAACGCTAGGTATTTAGAAGATTCTTAGTTTTCGTGTGTCTTCTGTAGATGGCATCGCGTTAAATTGTGCACACCAGGGAGAACGGATTGCTTTTCAACAAGATGTGGTTATAGCATGTTGAGCCAAACTGATTTTGGAATTAATATTACGCCCCACTTTCGGTCAATAATAGTCAGGCCTACTTCACCGAATTATGGAAAATCGTACAATTTAAATAATTTGAATTCAAATGGAAGGCATATGATGAAGCCTTTTCATTGTGTATCTTCATGTGCTTCCATTTTCCGCACTAAATGGAATACACGACATTATACAGTCAATTTGGATAGCCTATTAAATACATCATTGGCTTTTTAACCCAATGTTATTAGCCTTTATCAAAATAAATGTTCACATGAGGCCTTATTTTAATGATAAATTATTCACAGAAAGTTGGTTCATATTTGTTGACATTAGTTTTAGTCGACGTAGCTGTTCTATGGGCCACATTTTTTGGTTTGGTAGGCCTAACTACAGTAGGGGCTACAGTAGGGGCCCCGTCCAAATGAATACTTGGTATTTCATTAAGTATCTACTTAATGTACCAATTTCATAATATGGGATGAAATATGATAGTGTAGTCACAACTATTGAACTGAAAACGTTAAGGGCAGAAGGCCTATATCCCCTTTTAACTTGTGGTCTCATTTGCAACCATCACTAACTCTAGTCAGCCCCATGAAAATGGAATTTAACCGGACAGAAAATAGCCCCCAGAGTTGAATTATGCATTAAACATTGCAACCTCAGACGGGGAATTTCAGAGGGTCAAACCCCAATGGGTGGGCTCTCCTCTTTGTGCCCATTTCGTCACGGCGAAACTCGAACTCGCTTAATAATTTAACTTTTGGCTTCAATTCAACAAGGATCTTGCAAATATAGCCTAACTATCCCCCCTAAACAGGCATAGATAAGTAAATATGAAACAAGTGCTATCGGGAACGTTACGACAGAAAGTCTAACAGGTGTCCATTGTTACTATTTCTTAATGATTGATAATCACCTTTTTATGAATGCGCGCTCTCTCCTTTATCAGATTGTGGATTCACCTCTGTGAGTTCTGATGGCGTTGTTGGCCTTATTGCTGTACTATTTATCGTCGGAATTTATTAGAGGATTTCGGCTTGTACCTCTTCCTAATGAAGAGTTGCTCCGCATGCATAGATTGGTGTCTGGCTTTTGCATGTAGGCTTTTCTGGCCGTGGAATGATGGCGGAAACAACCGTTTGCACTCGGCAGGAATGATGATGATCATGAAGAAGGATTGGCAGAAGTCGTTATCATTGAATCGCCTATAAATCACTACCAAATACGTATATATATATATATATATATTTTTTTCTCTTTCGATGTTATACAATATTTACTGTACATGTTTTGAAATCATTACACCAGCCTCGAGTGTGTGAGATGGAGATACAAGGTTGCACAGAAGTATGAGACGCACTCGCAGTGGTTATGCTCTTAGATCACCGTTTGGAGTTGAGTGGGTCTGTAGCGCGGATGCGAGACGATTGATGCGAATAGGCTACACCAAGTCGCAATGACACATGCTTTGCATTAAGCGTTTGCAGGTTCATGTTTATTGGGATGAATCTTGTCCTGGAGGCAGAGCTAAAAGCGGGGTTTTCTAGATAGGCCAGCCGCAAAGTCAAAATTGGTGACACACCACTCGAAGCGTAGTGTGAATTTATTTAGGCCAACTTTTAACCTTCCACCGTGGCACGTTGTTGTCTATTGAGGGTAAAAACATCATCAATAAAATACATGATTAATTGTTAAAATCATCAAATAATGATAATACAATAGCCTAACTAATAAATGGTTGGCACATGCTTAGCCTATACGTATGTCAAAGCCTATTCTAATCTATTTGATGTTTTTAGCAGGCCCAGACCTCCACAACACATGCATATATAGGCCTGTGTGCTTTTAGAAATAGCCTATCTTTTACTTTCTGTAAAGGGGACGTTCTAAACGGAACACATGCCACATTTATAGCAGCAAAAGCATGCCTTTCAAATTGCTATGTGTAATTTAATGTCACTCTTCTTTTTGAAAATAGCCCCAGAAAGTGTCTACCCTCGAAGCAAGTATAGGCCTTTGCTGGGCCCACAAAGACAGCGGGCATTCCACTGAATTAGCGTGTGTTCTAGAGTTGGAATGAGCGTGTTTGCACATTCTTTACGTTCTGTCTGGGTGATGAGTTCAAAGCTAATGATCAGGTCAGGGGACGTTATTCTCTGGTCATATACTAACCCTTTGACCCTGAGTAGCCTAATTCAACTTTGCTATATTCTGCTGGCAGAAGTACAACGTTAAATACATTTTACATCATTGGAATAGGCCTACCTAGTCATATGGGATCAAACTGTCGAGTGGGCCTTGAAATACAGCCTCTAACTGTATTTTGAATGCCTAATCTAATTATCTCTCTATTGACGTTTTTAAATGTGCTATAAGATTGTCATGAAAGATACCGGTTACATAAAACATTTTACTTTATTGTCATTAAAACATTTATTTATATTTAATTTTATTCAATGATATGCCTTTCTCAATAAAGAATCTTTGATTTTCAAGTCCAATAAGTTGAACAGAGCCTCTCTCCCTAGTAGTTTGAGTAGTTTTCTTCTTTAGTATTCCTTGCCTTGCCTTTAGGCCAGTCCAATGGCTTTGTGTGTAGGCTGAGAGAGTGGAGAAGACCGGAGCTATGCTATGCTATTCTCTCTCTCTCTCTCTCTCTCTCTCTCTCTCTCTCTCTCTCCTCACACCATAGGGCCCTCAGTGTGTCGATTTAAACCTCATTGTTGTTTACGCTTTACTACTTTACTACTGATGCCTGAGCCTCCCCAGAAAGACTAGCGCCCCTACTCCCCCATGCCATGGCCACCCCCCTGCCTCCTTCCTCTAGTAATCCATTTTGTAGTTGGGTGCGAGAAACAAAAGGGAGGCCTGCTTTACACGGTTTATGTGAGGGAACGGTCCCTCTTCTCCAGTGCAGTTCATTAAGAGATTACATAGAACCCCGGGCCTTTGTAGCAGGCAGGCAGGCACAGTCCTTTTGTGAATGGGGGAGAAAGGGGGAGGGATGGGGGAGGGAGGGGAAGGGGGCATAGAGATGTAGATCCATCATGAATGAGTGACGAGGGCAGGCTGAATGTTGTAATGCTGCCCTCCTTCTTCCCCACCCCATCTCGCCCTCTACCATTTTACCCCATCACGATCTACCCAGGGAGTCCCCACTGATTTTGTCTATTCCCCCCTTCTATCTCTCTCAAAGGAAAGAAAATACAAAAAAAATCCCCTTGTTTTAATTTAGCTCTGTCTATCGGGGAAGGGTGGGTCGGGTTTGGGCTGGGATTGCAAAATGGAGAAAATGGAAAGAAAAGGAAAAGGGGAGTCGAGAAAGAGAGGGATTGTGGGGGGGGGGGGGGGGAAGAGGTAGGGTTCAATAGACAGGTCTCCCATGACAACGCCCAGAAGAAAAGTTGATGATTAAGGTCGCATTCATGAAAGTCGGAGGGAGGGAAAGGGAAAGAGATTGAGAGAAAGAGAGGATAAGCAAGAAGGAGAGAAGCATGGGCCCCTACACTGTAAAAATAAATAAATTCAATGTACAATTGTAAGGCGCCCAGCTGCGATAGGATCGGAGGGTGCTTAACAAAAGGTTTATGTGAAAATTGTGTTGAGCAAACTCAAGGTCCAATTGCAGCTGGTTGCCTTATAGTTGTATGTTTTCATATACACATGTAGGGGCCGTGGGGTAATTATGGGTGGGCTGAGGAGGGCCCCATAGGCCTGGATTAGTGGATGAAAGTTAGGGCCGAAGGCAGAGAGACATAGAGGGAGAGGGGGGGGGGTAGGGTGGCAGTCTACTGAGGAAGGATAAAGACCGCTGTCCCCTCGGCCGACAAAGGGCGAAGAGGTTACAGCGTGGGTGGATTAACCCCTGCTATCCCCTGTCTTGTCTCATTGTCCCCCTAGACTACTTCATATCCATAGTGGGCCGATGATTAAAAGTCAAACACTGCTGTATCCCTCTCGCCTTCCCACTGTGTCGTCTTCCATCGTTCTATATTCCTCTCCTTTGTTATCCTCCCTCTTTTCAGGGCTTTCTTAGAACTCTGGGATTGAGGAGCCGAGGCTATTGGGACGGGATTATGTCTTGGCTGTCATCATGGTGGTGTTTGTGTTCTTGGCAGGCCACACAAATAGCTTGTCCGGGATTTAAGAAAGATACGTAGAAAGATAGAGAGAGAGAGAAGAAATGTAGGATTTAGAGAGAGAGAAAGCGAGATAGAAGGGGTGAGAAAGATAGAAATGAAGGATAGATCTTACAAGTTTTTACTGGCAGCAGATGGGACGGTCATAACCCCAAGGAAGCAGAAACACCAACCTCCCCGGCCCGAAACCTCAACCCCATCCTCCCACGGCACCCCTAAAAAAGACACCAAAGTTGAAAGAGAGAGAAAGGGGGATAAGATATATGAGGAAAACAGATGTCAGCTCGTTGATTTACTGTCAAGCCCCTTTTCGTGTCTCACCCACCTGTGCTCCGGCTCTTGTTTTTTGTCACGTATCCTTGGAGTGAGTAAGTGAGAGAGTGAAAGAGAGAGAGAGAGAGAGAGAGAGAGCTGTAGTAAGAGCAGGCACCTGTGGCTATTCTCACCTCTGCACCAAATGGAGTGACAGTAGGTTTATAGGAGAGCCGCCTGCCCGAACTGAGGCAGCACTCTTACTTTTGCTTTTACCCACATTGTGACTTTTCTCCAGGCGGCGGCGAGCCCAACACCAGTCGTTTTAGACAGGGTCGAATGTAATTCAAGAACAAACGTAATAGAGTAGAGGGGTATAGGAGGGGTTGTGATCACTTTTGTTCTGTTTTTCCTGAGGTGGGCGCTGTTGTGCCTATTCTCCGGACCCTGTATGTCACGGGTAGGCCCGCAGACGTACACGCACGTATGCACAAACACACACTCCATGCCCACAGGGTTGGACTTAGGTTTCTGCTTTATGTCCATGCACACAAACCATCACGTATGCACACTCACACACTCTCCTGTCCCCCTCACCTCTCCATCCCCACACTTTTTCTCTATGGCCCGGCCGCTGTGATTATAGCAGGTCATAATGTATGTGTGGAGGCCCATGGTGGGCTTGTTAACAGCAGTACAGCCAAGTGATAAACACCGTAATAGTGGCCCTCGTACAGCACTCTGATTGGCCCTTCCACATGAAGCACAGCCCTGGAAATATTTATGACCCACCGAACCTCAGTCACTCACAGGGACAAATGGCAAATGGGGGAGGGGAGAGGGGAGGGAGAGGAGGAGGGGTGAAGGGGCAAGTGTGCCTTAAAGCGAGGGTTAAAGCCATTTACACAAGACGCTAGGACAGGCTTTTACTTGTTTACCCCCCTCCCTCCGTTTTTCCCCCTTCTCTCCATCACACCATTCGCCCTCCATCCACTCGCTCTCTCTCCCGTTGGTCTGTACCCGGGGTGTGAGAGATGCAGCTGTTGAGCGGTGGCTGTCATGACTGTGTTGAGGTGCAGAGCAGGCGGAGCTGTAATGTCTGGTTCTGTCTCCTCACCCGTCTAGGTGACCTTGCCTACCTGGTGTTTTGTTCTAATGGCTGCCAGTGGGAGGGACAGGGTGTGTGTTACAAACAGATACCTCCGCACAGGACACCCCAGGGAGGGGGTGATGGAGGGATACAAAAGAATGAGTGTATAAGCAGGCAATTTCTCCCGTTTTTCTTTTCTAATTTTCTCTATATCGCCCCCCCCTCCGTTTTGAAATGTAACTGTCTCAGAGTAAGACCGTTCTTTCTCTCTCTGTGTCTTTCTGCACTCTGCGAAGGCAGATCTCCATTTTGAATTAAAATTCTGAGAAGGAAAAGGACGAGGTCGAATAGCCTACTGTGTGTGTGTGTGTGTGTGTGTGTGTGTGTGTGTGTTTGGTCGGGTGTTTGACAGAAGACATTTGTGTGAGTGTGTGTTTGTCTTTCTCTGTGTGAGTGAGTGTGGAGGTGTTTATATTCATCTCCTGAAGGTACAACTCCCTGTGAGATAGCTTTCATGCAGTCAAACCACTCGTATTAAAGGGAAGTTAAGTGGTTCCGTGAGAATGCTGTATGTTGCTGACTCCGATTGTCAGTAGAGGTTCTAATGAAGTCTCGAAACAGACTACGTCATTGTGTGTGTGAATGTGTGTGTGTGTTTGAATGTGTGTCGGCGTGCACGTTTCCTTGTGTGTGAAGGGAGTGGACAGAGGGAGGGAGGAGAAGTCTCACCTCCTCACCTTCGTACGCAAACACACAGTCACACAGTCATACAGTCATACGCACAGGTGGGCAGTGACTGTTTCCTCGATCCTGACTATCCAAACAAGGGACAAACAGAGCAAGGAGATAGATAAGGAAGTAGAGGGAGGGAGGGAGGTAGGGAGGGGGGAGAGAGAGATAGTGATCTGATGTCTAGCTGTTTGTGCAGTAGTGTTTTCATTAAGTCCATGACGCCCTCCGCACCAGCCACAGGCTTTAGCCATGCTAGATCAGCCATGGAGATAAACGCCTCAACACTTACTTCCCTGGCCCGTCAACTCTCTCTCTCTCTCTCTCACATGCACACACACACACACAATAATTGTTCTACATATCTCTCAGCTCTACAATCATATCTCCATTTTCCATTCCTCATCCCTGAAGCCACTGTAGGCCTTTCTCCTTTGGCTCTCCCTATCTCATTCTCCCCCTGTAGTAGTGTGATGATACTACATCCATACATTTAGTCTCCCATCAGCTCCGTCTCTCTCTGGGCTCTCAGTGGACATGCTGTACTATACCGCTGCTGAGTAGCGCCCCAGGGGACACACAGCACTCTCTCGCCCTAGATAAGCACACTGGCCATGTGTGCATGCAACTGTGCACATGGGGTGTTTGTGTGTGTGAGAGACAGAGACAAATAGATATGACAGATGTAGGATCTCAATTTGATCTCCATGTTGCAGGATAACGTCCCGCGATGCCGGAAATGTACAACTTGCTCAAAAAGTATTCTATAGTTTGAAACTTCCACTTGATTTTCCTACAGAAATGCTATTATAATCCACATAATAATTCACATTTCGTGTTGCTGCAGGATTATTTTCCTGCTGTATCAAACTGGCTCAAATTAAGATCCCAGATCAGTATGTGATTGTGTGTGTTTGTTTCAGAAAGAGTGGGTATAGTTAGCCTGTAAATAGTGATTGTCTGTAGCATTGCTCTGCAGTTTGCACTGTTAGTATTCCTTATGACTGTCTGTTAATTGTAATATAGTCTGAGTACAATGGTTGCCACCATTCCCCTGCGTACAAATTCCTCAACCTTGCTCATGCTTTTGTAGTCAGGGAAAATATGTGTGTGTATATGTGTGTTCCCCTCCATTGGGAGAGAAGTGCTGTATTTTAGGCTTTATAATCACCCTTGATGGCCTAGTCTCAACTCCTCATGCGCTCTCTGAGGGGTCAGAGGTGACTGAAGATAATGAGCCCTCTGCCAGCACAATCCAACACACAACCCAAGGAGCTGAGAAGGGAGGGAGAGAAATTGGGAGGGCGGGAGTGAGAAATGAAAGCAAAAGCGACCCCTGGAGACTGTGTGTGTCCCTCTCTAGCTCCCCATATAGACCCCATATAGACCCAACAGTAGGGTCAAAGTATTGGGACCCCCCTCCAGAGGTTAACACAACACTGTGTCAGATAGACCCAAGCCAATGGATAAGATTTCAAATACAGTAGTACTCAGATAAAAATAAAAAAAACAAGGGGTCCTCAGCATTTAAGCCTATTCTGTACATGTCCTTATAGCTATTCACATTCAACTGGATTTAACTGTATTCTTTATCTTTGCTCTGCCACTCTCATGCCCCCCCCCTCCAGTATTTTGGATAGAACCTGTTGTACTTCAAGGATAACATTGGAAAACATTTCCTTTCTCATTCAAGCACGGGGCCCGATTAGTTAACACCATGAATTGAGGTAGCGCCTCCGACTGTGTACGGAGAGGAGAGAAGAGGAAAGCCAGTCAGGGAATGCTGGAGGGGGCTCTCCACTAAGCTCCTAAACTTTCATGTTTTGCATTTAGGGGGGAATTTACCTCAGAGGGTAGGTGGATGAAACTCCACCAGTGAAAGTAGGCCTGTGAACAGGCCTCTAGGCATTGTGTGTGTGGTGTGAATGTCTGTGTGAAAAGTTGTCTTATTTTATTATGAGCAAGATCTTCCTCATTTGTACACGGGGGCGTTCAGTATCGCCAACATCTCCCTGATAGTGTGTAGGAGCTTTATCTCTTTGTCTTCTCGTCCTTTATCGGTGTAATTACGCGTTCCCTCCATCGCGGCCAGATCAGTGTTAAACACTTCTTTGACTTTGTCCTGAAATATTGGGGTCACTTCTGTCGAAACAACTGCTATACACTGTCATTATCTTTCATCGTCGCTTGGATTGATGAAGCTAATTAGTAATTAACTCATCAATAATTCAACTGACTTTGCCTTCTTTTGGGGAAAGGAACATTCATTAACGTGCACAAATACTGAATACCTAATGAATTAGAACTAGAGGTCAATTGTTGACCGTATCGAACTGGTTTTTACCCCCCCCCCCCCCATCTCTCCCTCTCCTTCCCCCCCTCTCCTTCCCTCTCCCATCTCTTTCTCTCCAGATTCGTGCCAGGGCAGGGCCTGGTGTTATATCCTCAGATCGGAGATAAGTTGGACATAGTGTGCCCGCGGGTGGATGGAGGGGTGCGTGATGGGGTGGAGTATTACAAGATCCACATGGTTCCCAGGGAGCAGCTGGAGAGCTGCACCATCACCAAGGCTGACACACCACTGCTCAACTGTGACAAGCCTGACCAGGATGTCAAGTTCACACTCAAGTTTCAGGAGTTCAGCCCCAACCTGTGGGGCCTGGAGTTCTTCAGAGGGAAAGACTACTACATCATCTGTAAGTGCCTCATAGTAACACATATATAAGCGCATTTCCTTTTCTGTTTTTACTCATAGCTGTTTGATAGCCAATCACACTTAGCTATTGCTGTTGCTAGGCAAAGATTACAGATTTTTGGTTTCCAGTTCTTGTGTGATCATGGCTAGGGTGCCTTGCTACTAGGGTGTCTTCATACTTTGTGATGCTGTGACAACCCCCTGGTTTTAAAAGATGGGTGTTGGACTGAACCATCTGTGGTGTGCTGACGGGGGGGGGGGCAGCACCATCTGGGTGGCTCTGCCACTGCCATCTGTGGGCTGTCAAACCAGGGGAGGGCCCTCTTTCTGACTGACTGGAGAGGGGGAGAGGATGGAAGAGAAGGAAAGGAGGGTTAGCATTTATACGTTGAACGAATAGAAACTGTTTCCCAGTCAGCTTAGTAAATAGAGCCCTCTAAGTTTGCAGATGGAACACGTTTTTATGCAAGCTAGCCATGTCAGTAGCCTGTAGTGGAGGCAAGTAAATATAGTTTGTGTTGAACTATTCTTCAGACACCCACACGTGCAAAGTGTTAGGTAAACAGTCACAGTTCAATATGTTATGCCAGGGTCACAGACACATGGGTTGTGTTCTCTAACAGCAGGCTAGGCTTTGAACGTCTCACCTCTGACAGTCTGTTACGTTAAGATAAACTGTAAAGGACCCAATGAGCTGACACACACACACACACACACACACACACACACACACACACACACACACACACACACACACACACACACACACACACACACACACACACAGCTGTATAAACAGGTCTGTGTGTGATGGTAGGGTTGATGGGGGGACTACAAAGGGTTGATCAAACTCCCTCAGTAGCTACCTGCAGGGCAGAGAGAGAGGGTGATGCAGAGCGAGACCACCCCCCCCCACCTCTACAGCAGCCACTACACAGTACAGTACAGCCGCCTGCCTCAACACAGCGTTCATTATTAATGAGGCTATGCTGCTGTTTATTCATCCTGCGTCTCCAATGCTGCTTATGATCACACTCTGGGATGAGCCCAGCACATCTCTCTATTTGGCTTCCACAGCTAGGGCTGTGTAGGAAAAAAGTAAACACAAACACATACATAGTAACGTTTACGCACGCACACACACACACACACACACACACACACACACACACACACACACACACACACACACACACACACACACACACACACACACACACACACACACACACACACACAGTACACGGCTATGTCAACAAAGCCCTCTCTATCTATCCATTTCTCTGTCAGTCCTCTCTATCGCACAGAAACTCTCTCAGTTCAGAGTTCAAATTGACACACTCACACCATTTCTCCTCTCAAACAACAGCACACTCAATCAGGCTTGCAAGCCGATTAGATTAGAGGGAGAGGGAGGGAGGGATGGAAAGAGATAGTGTGTGTGTGTGTGTGTGTGTGTGTGTGTGTGTGTGTGTGTGTGTGTGTGTGTGTGTGTGTGTGTGTGTGTGTGTGTGTGTGTGAGAGAGAAAGAGAGATGAGAGAGAAGTTCTATTTAAACTTTCTTTTAAGAAAAGGAAGAAAATCCAATTTTGCTGCACTTGCAGATTCATGGTGCCCCCCCATGCCCCATCCCTCCCATCTCTCCTGTTCTTTTTTTACCCAGATGCTAATGTATAGCCGGGAGAGAGAAAGGGGCCATTTCTCCAGCCGAGCATGGGTTCACATAGCTGTTAATTGCCTCTTGTTCAGTAGCATGGTAGCTAGCTAGAGGCTTGCAGCTGGAAAAGCAAGAAGGCAAGGCAGAACTGCACTGCAGCATGTATATACATACAGTAGGTAGATAACACAGCCTCCGCTTCACAAGCCCGAGCACCGGGGCCAGAGAAGAACAAGGAGGAATGGAGGGATGAATGTGAGTGTGTGTAGGAGGGAAGAAGGAGAGTAGGTTTGTGCTTGCTAAATGTGGGTATGTGAATGACTTCTGCTGGGTATTTTGCCTTTGTCTATTTGGTGTGAGATCTTAAATAGACAAAGGCTATTTTCGACAACCATTTTTTATAACTATGTGTGACTGTGTGTTTTGTATTTTGTGTGTGTGTATGTCCATATGTTCTTCAGTAAAAATGCATCGAGCTGTGACCAATTCCGCCTCGGAAAAATGTGACCGTGTCTGTGAGACTGTGTGTTTGTGTGTTTTGTGTGTGTGTGTGCGTGTGGCATAAGTTGTGCAGTAAAAATGCATCGAACTGTGACCAATTCCGCCTCGGAAAAGTTCACTTGGGATTCTCATTGGGTTTTTGGTGGTGAGCGGCACTCAATAAGTAATTAATTAAAGAGTGTTTAATCCTGATTTCTGCTTTTAATCAGTTTGGCCCACATCAATGGGATCTCTGAATCAACCGAATGGATTAGCTCTGCCTAGCTGTGTTTAGCTCAGACACAGACTCAAGGGGAACGTCCCTTCAGGCTCTTTTCAAACAACTGTGACATTAGCTCTTCGATTTGTGTCTCAAATAATGTTTTGGATTTAAACACATCACAACCGGCCTCTCATAAACTAAACGTGACCCACTCTTATTGAGTACGGATCCATGCGGACCATAATACGATTATTGTGGATAGTCAGATTTATATAATCGTTTGTTTTAAAACATTGACATGCTTTGCAAGAGGAACGACGTCCCTAAAAGTCCTGTTTGCATGGGCACATCTGAAATCAGGCCGCCTGATTGCACTTAAAGACACAGAAAATGGCCAATCAAAAATAAACGTTCTACCACAGCGGCCGTGGAGTTTTTGTGACGCCTATTTGATTGAGTTTCGGACATTTGTGTGTTTGTCCATGAAAACACTTTTCTAAGATGCATATTTTCAAAACTCCCTTCACTCGCGGCATGAGAGGGAGGCTTGCATGCGGACACGTGAGCAGATCAAATCAAATACACCACTTGAACGGCAATTAAGCCGTTTACGTGTCCTAGTAATTCAAGGGATTGCTCATGAAACCAGATGTTTTAATAGACGAATGCTTACTTTACTTCGATTATGATACGCAGAATAAGGTGTTTACATGACTAATGTCCTACTCGGCCTATTGCCATAATCAGTTTAATATGGAATTATTAGTGTGCACGTAGTTGATTGCCAGTGTAGTTGTGCATATTCTCAGCATGGTCACACCAGATCCAATGCAGCATTAGATGTTTGTCCAGGTCCCCAGAGATGCCTTTTGCATGCATACAATTTCAATACCGTTCACTGGGAGATTATTATTTTAACCCTATCATTAACCTGAAAGGAAAACTCCTCCCCAAAAACGATCTTTTGGTATTTGTTTCATTAATCCATTGTTAATACAGTGGGACTCAAGTCAGCAAAATGCATCATACGGGGCCAGATTTCTGCATTTTGAAAGCTACATTGTTACACTATGTGCGTATTTGCTGTACTCTGTGTGTGTGTATGTGTGTGTTTGTGTGGGTTGTGTTTTTCCTGCCGGAGAATGCACTATTTTACGTGTGTGTGTGTGTGTGTGTGTGTGTGTGTGTATATGTATGCCTTCTAGAGCAGCATACTCGCTATGAGCTGGGCTACAATGCTGCTTCAGTTGGAGGCAGATGAGCTTGATGTGATTGTGGTAGGCAGCATTGCCTGCAGCAGGGAACTTAGTGAGCAAGATGATTACATGAGCTAAATAGGGAGGGGAGCAGGGATGGAGGGAGGGATGGGGGGGGTGAGACAGAGAGAGACAGAGAGCAAGAGAGAGACAGAATATTTGACTGAATTTATGGAGCTGCATGGGGGAATTCCATTAAGATTTTAATCACCTATTTGTCAGTCAAAATAGAAAATAGATTTTTAAAAAACAAACTATTCTCAGTCTCTATTATATGCATGCAATGAGGGGATTTCCTACTGTCGTAACTTCGCTCCAACCTCTCAACCGTAGGACAGTATGTGCACACAGACAGATGATGGTTTGGGGGATTGGTTGCCACATGGGCCACACGTATTGATGAAAAGTGAATATTTTTGAAGTCGCTCTGGATGAATGTCTGATTAATGACTATATTATTACATTACCATATTAAGACATCAGAGGAGCGGCGGAGGGGGGGGGGGCTGAGATGTGATGGGAGGGTTTAGGGAGGGGGGTTGGTATATGTTTGGGTTGACCCTGCCTTTCCCCGGCCTGTTCTGGGGGTTCACGGTGGGCCTGAATGAGAGGTTGCCCCCTCTGTCGCAGTAGATTAAGGTACACAGCACTGACTAGCGCTAACTAGCCCACAACCCCAGCGCCATGACGATGGCTTCATGCTCCATAGCAAGTAGAGAGAGCGTCATTTATGCCATAGCTGAATCTCTCTCTCTCACTCTACCTCTCTCTCTTTACTGCTCTAACTCTCTCTCTCTCTCTCTCTCTCTCTCTCTCTCTCTCTCTCTCTCGCTCTATTTCTGTGTTTTGATGGCTCCTCATTGGCTCAGAGTGGTGTGTTAATTATGCTCACTCACACGCACAGAGGGGGTTTGTTACTAGGAGCTGTATTAGCCGGGCGGGGAAATTGAGTTAAGTGCTGAAAGTCTGTATCCTCGGTCTTGATTGAAACACACAATTGAATAGCGCTCATTAAAGAGGCAGATTCTTTTTTTTCAGTCTCCTGATTTGATCAAAACAAATAAATGGAGTTAAGGGGCTGAATGATTGACGATAGCCTTTGAAGTATCGGTGCTATTGAGACAAAGGGAGGTAGTTGTAGTGTGTGGTTGAGAGATGAGAATTAGGAGAGTTTGGGATATTTATGGCAGTGCTATTTCTGTTGGTTACTGTTTCACACACACTAAAAAAGCCTTCAAAAGCAATGAATGTTTGGCCACACTTACTGCTGTATGTTGTGAGTTTGTGTTGGTGTGTGTATTGCTGTTTGAGAGTATGTGTTTGTGTGTCGTCTAAATTGGTCGTGGGTGTGTGAGACCTGTCACTTCTATCCGCTGAGGTGATTTGCCATTTTCAGGGTGGGATTTCTCTTGATCAGTCATCTCCCTCGGTGGTTTGTTTGTGTGTGTGTGTGTGCGCACGCAGTGAATTTGTGGCTTAACACAGAATGCTTTGGAAGTGCTCTGAAAGGAACTAGCCTCAGCAAACGTGCAAACCTGAGTGAGAGCTAAAAGAGTTAGCATGACAAAATGGACTCCTAAATCTGCAAGGACATTTGAGTGAATGTGGCCTGAAGGAAAAGTGACACGTCACATCTCTCTCTCGTCCTCTCCATCTCTCACTCTTTTTTCTTTCTCTGGGCTAGGTCGAGCAGCAGCCGAACCACTCTCTCATCTTTGGGCATGATGGAGTAATCTTTCTTTTCCTCTCTCTCTCTCTCTCTCTCTCTCTCTCTCTCTCTGCCAAGCTAAGTCTTATCTGCTCTCTGTAAGGCGCTGGTGGTGGAAGAAAATCCATTTGTGAGGGGCATGTATGAGCGAAGTCTATCCTCCCTGACGTTCCTTTAGCACAGGGATTACAGCTAGCAGCTAGCTTTTCCTGCCAAACAGCCCAGTTCAGAGTAACGAGGCAGTCAGGTAGCCATGCAGGCCAGTCAGAAATCCCATTCTGTTCATAACCAGTTCATTGCTGCTAGCCTCCAGCCCCTGCCATACTGCCGAGGAAGCCAACTAGGGGGTAGGTTGTGTTCTTTTAGCTCAGAAGGAATGAATATTCACCCAGAGACTGATCAGTTGTGTGTGTTTTTGTATTAATGGTTAAGGTATGGAGTTGGGGAGGATGAGCTGATCCTAGAGCTGTGCCTATGGACCACTACTTTTAGCAGCCTATGTTGTCACGTTTTTATAGGGGGTAGACTGTGTGTTGTGTGTGTTGGTGGTGCAATGGGGTTGTGTAGTAGTGGCTGAGGAGAGAGGGGGCACCTTGGAGGTATTGGAGGGACAGAAGACCGAGATATACCTGCTCTTACAGTTCATCCTGAGACCTCAGGCCTGCACCCTGTCCTGCTATCCACAAACAAGCACATGCACACACCCATGCACGCACGCAAACTCACTCACTCACCCACACACACACACGTACGCGCAAACACACACATTGTCATTATCTCATAATGAGGAAAAGGCAGGATAACACAAACAGAGCTATGTAACGCATATTACACCATTGTGTGTGTGTACACCCCCCCCCCCCCCATAACACACACACACAAGAACGCACAAGGTTTTAAGATGCTTTGCACATAATGTGCTTGTCGTCCCACCACAAAAATCCATAGGTTGGCTTGAGAGAGGGAGAAAGAGCGAGCGAGTGAGAGATAGAAAGGAAAAACACAGTCCTTGAAAACATGCTCCTTGTGTCGGTCCATTTCCATCCCAGGCCAAAATGTTCGTATAAAAGTGATTGAAGTTGAGGAATGTAAAAAAACAAACAGAGCTGAAGAAAGTGGTGGGCAGTACAGAGCTGAAGAAAGTGGTGGGCAGTACAGAGCTGAAGAAAGTGGTGGGCAGTACAGAGCTGAAGAAAGTGGTGGGCAGTACAGAGCTGAAGAAAGCGGTGGGCAGTACAGAGCTGAAGAAAGTGGTGGGCAGTACAGAGCTGAAGAAAGTGGTGGGCAGTACAGAGCTGAAGAAAGTGGTGGGCAGTACAGAGCTGAAGAAAGTGGTGGGCAGTACAGAGCTGAATTTTTTTCCAACGCTGATTCCGAAGGGATAGCACAGAAGCACCTGCTTTTAAATTCCCTTCCGGTTGATGAAAAGGCTTTGGCGCGAGGAGGTGTGGGTGGGAGAGATGGGGACAGGGGTGAGGGGCAAGGCGGGTGAGGGGGTAGGAGGGAGGGAGCAGGCTGTGAGGCGCCTGTCTTCTTGCGGAGGGGAGTGGTGTAGTGAGAGAGAGAGAGAGAGAGAGAGAAAGAGAGGGCATTGGACAGAGGGAGGGAGTTTAGAGAGAGAGGATCGGGAGGGGGAACATTGAATGCGGGCCACTGCACGCTGGCAGGAGGCCAACCCGCTAAACCCTGGCTGCTCGTTAGCCTCTGTGTTACTGACCTGATAGATCACAAGCCCCCTCTCTCAACCCCCCCATGCCAGGTGCAGCGCTACCCACTGCCTCTAGGGGCAGCAGAGGGACTGAGAGAGAAAAGGCCCAGGAAGTGAGGGACTGGGAGAGAATAGGCTGAAGCAGGGAGGCTTTGGGAGAGAATAGGCCCAGGAAGTGAGAGACTGGGAGAGAATAGGCTGAAGCAGGGAGGCTTTGGGAGAGAATAGGCCCAGGAAGTGAGGGACTGGGAGAGAATAGGCTGAAGCAGGGAGGCTTTGGGAGAGAATAGGCCCAGGCAGGGAGGTCCAGTGTGAAATCAGTATGGAGGTCCATGCCATGGCTATATCCACAGAGCAGCACTCACTGCTTATAGTGTAGCTAGTCACAGTCGACTGATTCTGCCCATGGGCGTGCAAGGCTACATCTGTATACAGCGTTTTAATGTTATTTCCTAATCTGCTTTTCTGTCTTTAAAAGTCCTCCCAGCATCTGTTTAGGGGCCCATTTTGTTCCTCTATCACATGTGGGAAGTCTTTCGCCTCCCTCATCTCCGCTCTCCGACATCTGCTCACCGCTGCTCGGCGCTCCCCAAAACACAGTGTTTAGTGCACCACTTCTGCGGCTCTTGCCGCTGTTTAAACAGCTTCTCAAACCCTTTAAGCTCTTTTATATTTAAGGGTTACTGAAATATTTAGCACCTCCATCCCATTCCCTCGGTTGTTTTCACTGCCTTTTCATCTCGCCTTCAACGGAGAAAAAAAAAGCCCACTTGACTTTCCTGCGATTGTTTATTTCCCTCTCTTTTATTAATCATTAATTTCCTCCTGTTTCTTCTTCTTCTCTATACCCTTCAGCAGGTTTCGGTTAGAGGGGAGTGTTTGAGAGTTGTATTTGCGGCAGTTGGTTCTTCTAATACCACTGTAGCATTCTCCAGAGTGTCGTACGTGTTAATGTCCTGTTAGCCACCGTAGAGTTTCCTGTGTCCCAGCACCTATTGTTCCTGTCCCGTTGTCTCCGTCTCCGTCTCTCTCTCTCTCTCTCTCTGTCTCCGTAACTGGCTGTTCCACTGGGCCAGTCAGCTCAGTTAGAGATATTACAAACACAATTACTCAAGCTAATTGACTTTGGAGGCGTGGGCTACGTGGAATATTCTGGCAGCAGTTTGTGGTGACTGGGGTGGCGAGGGGATGGATTGTGACTTTATTAAAAAGAAATCACTCGCTCGTTAGGGGCTTTCAACGTTTCCCTGACATCTTTCAAATGTGGCTGTACAGCCGTAATGTACAAGACAGACGTAATGTACATGTCACTGTACTGTTATTTTGCTGTTTGCGATGATGTTAGCACAGTGGCTAATGCTAACTCCCCCTCTCTCTCTCTCAGCAACATCAAATGGCACAATGGAGGGCCTGGAGAACCAGGAAGGAGGGGTGTGCAAGATGAAGTCCATGAAGATAATCATGAAAGTGGGACAAAGTGAGTGTTACTCCTCCATTCAAACGACATTTGTAAGTGTATGTGAGTGCTGGTGGCGTATAGTTATAAACAGATAACCATACACTCTGACAGAATGTGTGAAAATTGTATGAGGACCGTATTTGCATAACACACAGTAAGGTTATCTGAGGCATTGTTAGGTATTTCATTATTCAGCCCAATAGCCTCCATGACACTTACGACAGACAAAGAGAGAGAGAGAGAGGGGGTGGGCCTCCAGGTTTAACCCTATCCTTACCCCTAAAACCTATCCTTAACCCTAGAAATAGCATTTGACCTTTTGGGGACGAGCAAAATGTCCCCAGTTGACCAAATGTCCCCAGTTGACATACACACGCACACACACACACACCACATCTGTCCTCTGTGGCGACACCCGCCGCCCGGCACCTGCCGGTAATTAATGACCATGATTATTCATAAATCAGTTGCCTCGCCACCCAATGGGGTAATTTCCTGAGGTTGCCATCCACAACAGCAGCAGCTCACTAAAAACTGCTGAAGGTCAGGGAATTAATCAGGAGTGCTCCGTTTCATTAAGAGCAGCGCTGCGTGCACACACACACACACACACACACACACACACACACACACACACACACACACACACACACACACACACACACACACAGACACAGACGCGCACACACACACACACACGCACACACTCACACAAAAACACGCGCAATCATGCTACACACACACTGCGCGAGACATATGCACAGCACACACACACAACAAAGACATGTGCAAGCATGCTACACACACACTGCGCGAGACACACCCACACACACACACACACACACACACACACACACACACACACACACACACACACACACACACACACACACACACACACACACACACACACACACACACACAGTGAAAGTGAATCATCCATGTCCATTGTGTCTGATAGTTGTGTTCCTTATCTATGTCTTTCAGATCCCTCTGACCCTATCTCACCCAAAGACTACCCCACCAGATACCCTCCCAAGCACCCCGACAAGGAGTCATACAAACCAAACGAAGTGCTGGAGAAGAAAGGTAAGGTCTACCTTTCTAAGACAGTTTCGGTAAAAGCAGGTTGAGACTGTCTGTGAGCATGTGTGTGAGTGTGTGTGAGTGTGAGTGAGTGTGTGTGAGTGTGTGAGTATGTGTGTGTGAGTGTGAGTGTGGGTAAGCGTAGGAAGTATAGGTCAGCAATTTTTCTCCTGGTAATTGAAAGTTGCCTATAAAACTGATAGGCATCTCTGCTGGGCTCCCAAACTTACAGTATCTCCATCCCCGCCCCACTTCCTGTCCGCAAAGTGAAATTTTCAGGAAAATGATCCAATCGCCATCCAACATATTACCGGCCTCGGAGCACAGACTCACGCTTGTTCTCCTCACACACACGCACGCACACACCGACCGCTCTTATCTCTCCTATTAAATAGCAGTTCAAATCTCCAAAGAAAACCAGACCCGCAATTTCCCCAATGAACTTTATTTTGAGGGGGAAAAAATCAGTCGAGGAGTGAAAACAAGCTGACCTATATAAACGCTGCTGCGGCGGAGGCGTAGAGACGCTCACTGCCCTGTTACCGAGGGCGCGGCTCCTTTAGCCCCACCTTTCTGTGTTCACACTCAAATCCCTCTGACAACCGGCACACAAATCTGCCAGCGCGCCACTAAATCCGTGTTGGCACCCCAATCTGCAGACCTCAGCATCTTCTCCCCTCCCTTTTCACCTCATCCCTCCTCTCCGGCTCGGAACAGGAGCATATGGGCGTCAGTGGTTTGAGAAAAGTGTCTGAGGCAGCATAATCCCCTTGTAAAACAACGGAAGGGTACCTGCGTTGGGCCCACTGCCATCCACCATAGCTCCAGCACTAGCCCTCAGGGGATTGGAGGTAGACAGGGAGACACAGTAATCCTGCTTCCCAGGCCCCTATCCTAGGGGGGAAGTGAACCGACCTGTCCTTGAGTCCTGGATGTATACAATAATCGTTGTTATTAATAGAGATGACACAGCTTGCTTGGGTTTTACAGTGAATGTGGCTTCATCGTATAATACTATCAACTTCCTTGTGGACTTAGTCGTAAGTACAAAAGGAATGGCTCTACATTCATTTTGACCATGTTTTTCATTGACATGCTACTGCATTGAAAACCCACTTCAGCCATTTTGTGCTATGTGGGACTGTGCTGTGTCGTAGCTCCAAGGCCGTAGTGACCACCAGCTGTGTTTGAATAGACCAGAGATCGAATGTGACCTTAAGGGGAGAGCTGTGTGAAAGGAGCCCTTACTCTCTGGTCATTGTGCTCCGTCCGCCTGCCTTTCACCTTCACTCTGACATAATGAAGATGGAGGGGGAGAGGGAGGGAGAGAGAGAGAATGGAAAGATAAAACTGGAAGGAGACCCCTAATCCTTCTACGACCCCACCCTCGCTTTCTCCATTCTCCCTCCCTCCATGCCACTCTCAATCTGTATGACCTGACACTCTGTTTCAGGAAGGATTTCACTCACTCTGTTTCTCTTTTCTCCCTTCTTCTCCTCTCAGGTCCGTCGTACAGGGAGGGTGAGGGCGACCAAGGGACGGGCGGGAAATCCTCAAGTGTCATCGGCTCCGAAGTGGCCCTGTTTGCCGGCATCGCCTCGGGCAGCGTTATCTTCATCATCATCATCATCATGCTGGTCGTGCTGCTGCTCAAGTACCGGCGGCGGCACCGCAAGCACTCGCCACAGCACGCCACCGCGCTGTCCCTCAGCACACTGGCCACGCCCAAACGGGGCGGCAGCGGCAACAACAACGGCTCGGAGCCCAGTGACATCATCATCCCGCTCAGGACTGCAGACAGCGTCTTCTGCCCGCATTACGAGAAAGTCAGCGGGGACTACGGTCACCCGGTGTACATTGTTCAGGAGATGCCCCCCCAGAGCCCTGCCAACATCTACTACAAGGTCTGAGCTCAGCTCCACCCCCCTTCCCCCCAGGCACCGCCCCCCCCCCCCCAGAACGCTCTATCTCTCCTTCCTTCCCCACATCTCTGTTGTTTTTCTTGTTGAACTTTACTATTCCTGTTATTATTCTTCGTTGTTGGGATTCATTGGAGAACTTACAGAGTAAAGCTGCTGCTGCTCTCTGGGGCTTTTTGGGGATCCCTCCTCTCCGCTCCTCTCCTCTAACAGTAGCTCTCTGTTTCTTTGCGCACTACGACTGACGCTGGGGGATCCGAGCGCGTGTGTTTGTGTGTGGACAGACGGACGGACGGACGGAGAGACAGAAAGACGCACCCACGCGTTTGTTTTGAAATAGGATGGACAGATGGAGAGAAAAAGAGGAGAAGGGGGAGGAGTCGATATCCTACCCTGGTTTTCTCCCTGAGAGAGACTATTGCTGGGGAAGAGACAAAGGAGGGAGAATGAGAGGGATGGCAGAGAGATTAGAAGAGGAAAAGGAAGGAAGGGCCCGACCATGAACTCATGTCAGTAATGTCAGTCAGTCCCTCTCCTCATTGGCCAGAGACACTTTGTGGATTAAATGACGGAAGAGGGAGAAAAAAACAGGGGGATTTGGAAATATCCACTCTGGGACTTTCCTGATTGACACAAGGACATCACCCACTCACCCTACCACCCACTCACCCACTCTCACTCATTGTGAACTGTTCAGGTCCTCGTACTAGTTACAGCCCACTTTTCCCTCATTGTCTGAAGACACCTTTTACTTTCTAGCGTCAAGATTCATTAAAGTTGTTACTTGAAAAAAAAAGGTTTGTAAAAGAACATGATTCCTTTTCGTAGTGTCATATTGTTGGTTCATTTCTGGTTTTCATTGCTGGTATTGTTGAACTTGCGCAGATATATATATTTTTTTGTGATGTGGTATTGTCGCAGCTCATGTCGTGATGGTGTATGTGGTGTATGCACACACACACACACACACACACACACACACACACACACACACACACACACACACACACACACACACACACACACACACACACACACACACACACACACACCCTGCAACCCAGGACTGGGAGAGCAGAGAGCAGGACATAAAGAGGGAGAAGAAGATGAGGGGTTTTATGTGAGCTCCACCCTGTCAGGGTATAGGGTGCCCATTATACCCCCTCTGTGGGGTCAGGGCTAGCCAGGTGGCTTCTGGGAAGGGTGTGGGAGCTAAGCGAACAATAGAGCAGCACTTTTAACCCCCCTGATATCCCTCCACCCAGGCAGTCAGTCACAGAGAGGGAGAGAGTGGCAGTGGTAGTGTGAGTGAGTGAGTGAGTGAGAGAGAGAGAGAGAGAGAGTGAGAGAAGGTGAGAGAGAGAGACTGTATCCCTTCAGTAAAGGGATCACAGTAGCGAGGGCTGGCTTGAATTTTCCACAGATAGGACTTTACAACATGAAGAGGTGTTAATTAAACTGGAAGTACAGGCAATCAGATATCCCAACCTGCTTACTGCTGCAGTTTCCGAGACATTGAAGAAAGGTAAAGATAAGAGAGTCCCAGGTCTAGTTGAGTTTAACCCAGCCGCTGGCTAAAACAGCTCTAGGTACTGTATTGTCTGCTCCCAGGGGCAGCAAGGGCCCCGGAGGCCCCCAAAGGGCCCAAACAGGTGGACTGGTGCTCTCATTCTCAACTTTTAAAAAGCACAGGGACATCAAAGCGCATTGTCACTGTTTTTCAAGCATCATCTTTAGCATTTCCTTATTGTGAGTTTTTGATTATTATCATTTTTTGTAACAAAATAGGTGTACATTTTAAAGGAGGACATTTGAAAACACAAAAAAGGAAGGCAAAAAAACATCTGAAAAAAAAGCAGAATCTATTTATGATGGACACAGAGCACAGGTGTTGTCAGAAAGGCGGTAATGAGAAGTTAACGTTAATATATTATGGTATAAAAGTGCACATTATGCAAGCTAGGGTTTTGATGACTTGATATCTATTTCACCCATAATGTCCCACCTTTTCATCAACTCCCACCCAAATGGCTGCCTTATTTCCAGATATTCAGGGCTAGGGCCTGGGAAGGGGACAGGGAGGGCAGCCTGGACGCATGTCACGAAGGGGAGAGGAGGTTGTTGGACCCAAAATAGCATAACCGGGTGCACGAGGCTGACCAGCAGTATATCCCACACTCCACTGTAGCATCTCCCAAAGGACCATGGGAAGATTCCCACGATTACCCTGTGCCCCCTTCCCCCTCACTACCACGTGGTAGTGTTTTCTCTGTGTGTGAGAGTGAGTGTGTGTGTGTGTACCTCTTCTTGAGCAAGTCCAGTGAGACAGATATTTGCCTGTTTATTCACATACGTGAAAACACTGACTAAAGAAAACGAGAACTAGATTGTGACTTAGACCACACCCCAAACATGTATCTGCTCACTACCAACATTCTCATTAGTTCATTAAGAACATCAAATTTCACCGAAAAAGCCAAGCCTTGTATGATACAAGGTTTGTGCCTCTAAGAGGCTACAAAATCTGCAATATGCAATTTTTCTTTATTTTTTTAAGAATTGAGAGAAACCTACACCTATGGAAAGTGTTCTTAAACCACTGAGAGATGTAACAACAAACTAAACTAAACAAAACTAGCAAAGTACGTCACACGAGCCTGCTGTTAGGTTTTCATTTGTAGTATTATTTTAAACATTTTTTTTTTTTTTTTTTTTTTACTGTGTGCCGTAGTTCCAAGGTAAACTGTGAAAAAAGAAACATTTTCAAAATGAAATGCACCTGGACAGTTATTTAAGAAATAGCGAAAAACACTAGGAATCACAAACAAATTGCTGTTTAGTTGCTGTCTGTCTGCGGCAGAATATGACAATCTTATTAGTTTCTTTGAATCTGATGTCCTTATCCTAGCTAACGTACAACTGATATCCTCCTAACATTACTGGGTAGATTTTCTGTCTTGTTATATGGATGAAATATCGCGGCAATGTTGAGAGAATGTTAGTAACCTGGCTAGGAAAAGTACTTCAGGCTACTGTAAAATGCCTTGCTCGTATTGGTCAGCCCTTGGTCACCTGACTCAGTAATTTTGCACCGTTCTTCTGTAGGTAAGAAACTGTAAATACATTCATGTTTGTATTGTATATGGATCCTGGGTTGTTACGATAGCCTTATTCACCTTTTTAGGAAAGTAAATGAAAAAAAAAATGAAAAAACAGAATACACTTCAGTAAAACAGAGCATACTACTTTTTTTGGTAAATAGCTTGTGTAAATATTGACAAGAACCCAATAAAACATTTTTTTTAATAAACTCTTAAAGTAAGATGTTTTGTATAAAATTTCAATTTTTTGCTATGTATTTTAGCTAGCGCTCGTTGGAAAGCCCCGTGTCCTCCCACTCCCTCCCCTTTTGCACTGTTTCCATGGAAATTTGGTTTTAAAAAAAATTGAGAAAAAGTTGCCAAACCGACTGCTGCATATTCGTGCCATAAGTGTGTACCATAAATATTTATTGAATTCGTTTTTTTTCTTCTGTTTTTGATTTGATTTCTGTCCAGTTTTTAAGTAACACAGTATTATGATTGCGTTGTTCATTTGTCTCCCTGGTTTCTTTAGTCTGTTTTGATAGGTTTCCAGGTGGCTGTATCTGTAGCCCCTCCCCTTGCAGTTTAAGATGGCCAGACCGTTGAAATGGTTAAACATTCAAAAACAGAAAGAAATTAAAGTGAGGAAAAATGACACACATTCCACCAGTCTGTTACGAACTGAAAATGTTTTTCAATAAAATGTTTTTCCTATGGACATGCCGTCTGTCTGTATTTATGTCTGAAATAGATGGATTTTATGAACATGTGGATCTCTACAGGACATCACACTATGCAAGACTTGTGGTTACAATATGGTCTGTCAATGTTAATATAAGCATTGAGACAATTACATATTCGTGTGTAGTTGCTAGGGAAAAAGTAATGTGTTTCTCTATGTTGTGTGTCTGCAAATGTATTTTCATTGTCTGAGTATGTTTATGTCCAGGCCAATATTTCTATATACTGTTAGAATGCAGCAGTATCCCTGTACATGTCAGTAGACGGACACACACACACACACACACAATCTCTCTCTCTCTCTCACACACACGCACACACACACACACACACACACACACACACACACACACACACACACACACACACACACACACACACACACACACACACACACACACACACACACACACACACACACACACACAGTTGTATAGGTGTGGTCCTCTGCTCTGCTCCCTGTACAGGGTGGTCCATTGTGTGTTAGCTAGGGGTGATGATGTCAAAGCGGGGCTGTGATTAAGGGGGCCTCTCGGCTCCCAGCGGGGGACACTGGCTCTCTGGAATAGGCCCAACAGCTCAACAGCCTAGTGCAGACCAGACCAGCCACTGCCCTGCCTGGGCCAAGTCTAAACTAGGGGCTGGAGTATTCCAAACCCAGCCACTGTCCTCCATCTAGCTACATATGTCACCATTGCTACTGCCTAGGACCCGAACACCAAATAGATTCCTGTGTCGAGGTCAAAATCTCCATAAATCAGCAACTGGTCAAGGTTAATAATAGCACATCCTGGATTACTGTGCTGTGTGCAACATATCACAATCCATTCACTAGTCTAGGCCTATATAACTGTGCAATAGCCAGCTTTCTGGCAAACTCTTACTTTACAGTATATCATTCAAATGTTTCTTATGCTTGTGTGGGGTTTCCCTTAAATGTTGATCCAAAAGCTGTAACAGAGGAGGATTACTGTTGATGGGGGGGTGAACAAAGCGAGAAAACAAATCAAGCCTCCAATCGTCCCTCGTCCCTCTGTCACGGTGGTCCGTCATCATCTTAACGCACTGATTGCCAAAAGTTAAGATGTTTTTCATTTAAAGTTTCCCTTACATCTCTTCTCTCTCAAGCCGGGGACCACAGAGGGCTGTGGAGGGGTGACGAGGTATTGCGATGCTTCAATATGGTTTTAACTCAAGGAAGGTTTCTGGTTCATTTTAGGGGAAGAGGCTGAAGCTCTGTGTGCATCTGTAATTTATTAATTTGATTTGTCACATACGTCTAATACAGGTGTAGACCATACCGTGAAATGCTTACTTCCAAACCCTTAACCGACAATGCAGTTCATGAAAGAGTTAGGAAAATGTTTACTAAATATATATATTTTTTAAATTAACAAACATTTCACAATAAAATAACAATAATGAGGATATATAAAGGGGTACTGGTACCGAGTCAATGTGTGAGGGTACAGGTTAGTCGAGGTAATTTGTACATGTAGGGAGGGGTAAAATGACTATGCATAGAGTGTGGAGTGTGATTGAGATTGCATCATCTGTGGATCTGTTGGGGCGGTATGCAAATTTGAGTAGGTCAAGAGTTCCGGGACGATGCTGTTGATGTGAGCCATGACCAGCCTTTCAAAGCAGTACATGGCTACCGATGTGAGTGCTACGGTTCGGCAGTCATTTAGGCATTGGATGAATCCCGGAACATATTCCAGTCTGTGCTACCAAAACAGTCCCGTAGCGTAGCATCCGTTTCCTAACACAGTATTCCCAGCCCATTCCCAGTGTTCATTACCTCTGTACTGTAGCACAGGACGAACTTAGAAACAATGCGGCCCAATTCTGATTCTCTCCCTGAAGTGTGCTCTCCTTGAATTGGATTGGTGTGGACTGGTGTAAATGGTGTGTCATATTTCTACTGATACCCAGATCTGTACACACACGTTTCAGTTTTTCTTTGCACAGTACAGCTCTCTGTATGATTCACTGTGGGGACTTTTTCGCTAAGCCCTGGGTGGTGGTGACCTGTGCTGTTGCCATGACAATGAGCTCGTTGTTTTGCTGTAGACAACACCTTCTCAGCCCTGAAACTAACCCTGTGTCTTTGTTTACAAACACCGCTGGCCATTCCCTCCTTTTCACCTAAATGTGCCTCAGCCAGTTTGTCTGCTGATTGCACACATGTACGGCCCAGCCCTTCATTGTGTCAAAGTACTGATGGATCCGTTTTTAGTGGATGTGTTTAGTAGATGTGTTTAGTAGATGTGTTTAGTGGATGTGTTTAGTAGATGTGTTTAGTGGATGTGTTTAGTAGATGTGTTTAGTGGATGTGTTTAGTAGATGTGTTTAGTGGATGTGTTTAGTGGATGTGTTTAGTAGATGTGTTTAGTGGATGTGTTTAGTGGATGTGTTTAGTGGATGTGTTTAGTAGATGTGTTTAGTAGATGTGTTTAGTAGATGTGTTTAGTAGTGGATGTGTTTAGTAGATGTGTTTAGTAGATGTGTTTTAGTAGATGTGTTTAGTGGATGTGTTTAGTGGATGTGTTTAGTGGATGTGTTTAGTAGATGTGTTTAGTAGATGTGTTTAGTGGATGTGTTTAGTGGATGTGTTTAGTGGATGTGTTTAGTAGATGTGTTTAGTAGATGTGTTTAGTGGATGTGTTTAGTAGATGTGTTTAGTGGATGTGTTTAGTAGATGTGTTTAGTAGATGTGTTTAGTAGATGTGTTTAGTAGATGTGTTTAGTAGATGTGTTTAGTAGATGTGTTTAGTAGATGTGTTTAGTAGATGTGTTTAGTAGATGTGTTTAGTAGATGTGTTTAGTGGATGTGTTTAGTAGATGTGTTTAGTGGATGTTACAGAGAGGAGGAATAGGAGAAAATACTTTTCTGATGTTCTTGTTCCTCACTACTCTCATCCCACATTCCTCCCACTCATTTCTTTCTCTCATTTGCCCTTCTTTCTTTTCCCTTTCTGTCACTTTTAAACTTGGTTATTTTGCTTCCTCTTTTCTCTGTTATATGGAAACACGTTTCATGTTAAAGTCACATTCTCCCCTCTCGTGTCTCTCAGCTGTTAATCATATGACTTCAGTCAGTCTCGCAACTGTTTGACATCATGGAATTCCTTTTCAGGCTTGCACACCGAGAGTCTCCAGTAATTGGCTCGGATCAAGTGAATATCCTTCTGATACTAACATTATTGTACAGTCAACGTGAAGTGTCCCCTGTTCTGGCTCCCATTAGCGAGCGGCAAAGCTTTCTGCTGGCGACATGGTGGCTTTAATCAGTGGGAGTCTCTCTGTGTCGCTAATGCTAACATTAGCTGCTAATACTAACCACTAACAGAGCTCTCATCTCTTCTGAGTGAGGAGAGAGTTACGGAACAGATTCCCCTTTCATTACACATCTATGACACCTCTGCTTCACCTTTATGTGTGTGTATTTGTGTGTGTGTGTGTGTGTGTGTGTGTGTATGATACCCTCTCTGTGGTTGAGAGGGAAGTAAACTAAAGCAGGTGCTTTTACACCTCTAGACCTTTGGTTAAAGGAGCAATATGCAGAAATTGCTCTGCCATTTCCTGGTTGCTAAAATAGTTTAGTTAGAAATAGTTTGCCTAATTACATTTTATGTGACAAAACAAGCAATGCATAGTGTAGCTAATCATTGTACCATCTAAACCACTGTGAAATATATTTTCAATAACCAAAAATATGATATTTTCAGCTGTTTGAAGCAGGTGTACAAAACCGAAAGTAAAAGCTTAAGAACGGGAAGCATAGAACTAGTGCACATAGAAAAGATCTGCCACTTCTGAAACTTGCTGTCAATGAGAATGACAGATCTATAACTCACATTTCTATGGGAATTTGGTCAGCTTGCCCGAAAAGTCACATATTGCAGCTTTAAAGCTCTAGTCTAGGGTAACCTCACCACCCTTGTCCTCCTCCAAACTGGCCCTAACTGAACACATTAAGTGCCGAGGATGCTTCAGTCCCAGGCAGGTGTCAATTACACCCTATCAAACACTTGTTAACTTATAGGCCCGGTCATCTCATGCTGTCAGTGCTGGACGTGGACCTATCACTCACCTCGTCGCCATGGCGATGCCTTATTATTATACTCCTTTTCTACCTTTCTCATGGGCATCAGTCTGACATCATTAGAGCCCAGCCAGTCCACCTTAATAGACCCCACGGAGCCAACAGGCTTTCTCAAGATCAGTGAATCCTTCCTCCATCCTTGTTTTCCCTTCTACCTTTGGTAGACGGCCCCCACCACACCTCCATTCTTCCGCATTAGGATTTGCTTCATTACTAATGCAGGTTCAGATGCAGAGTCACATACTTAGGTACATACAATGGGGCAAAAAAGTATTTAGTCAGCCACCAATTGTGCAAGTTCTCCCACTTCAACTATGACAGACAAAATGAGGGGAAAAAAGAAAAAAAAAAAAAAGAAATCAACTGGGAGCAATTATTAGGAAATGGAAGACATACAAGACCACTGATAATCTCCCTCGATCTGGGGCTCCACGCAAGATCTCACCCCGTGGGGTCAAAATTATCACAAGAACGGTGAGCAAAAATCCCAGAACCACACGGGGGGACCTAGTGAATGACCTGCAGAGAGCTGGGACCAAAGTAACAAAGCCTACCATCAGTAACACACTACGCCGCCAGGGACTCAAATCCTGCAGTGCCAGACGTGTCCCCCTGCTTAAGCCAGTACATGTCCAGGCCCGTCTGAAGTTTGCTAGAGAGCATTTGGATGATCCAGAAGAAGATTGGGAGAATGTCATATGGTCAGATGAAACCAAAATATAACTTTTTGGTAAAAACTCAACTCGTTGTGTTTGGAGGACAAAGAATGCTGAGTTGCATCCAAAGAACACCATACCTACTGTGAAGCATGGGGGTGGAAACATCATGCTTTGGGGCAGTTTTTCTGCAAAGGGACCAGGACGACTGATCCGTGTAAAGGAAAGAATGAATGGGGCCATGTATCATGAGATTTTGAGTGAAAACCTCCTTCCATCAGCAAGGGCATTGAAGATGAAACGTGGCTGGGTCTTTCAGCATGACAATGATCCCAAACACACCGCCCGGGCAACGAAGGAGTGGCTTCGTAAGAAGCATTTCAAGGTCCTGGAGTGGCCTAGCCAGTCTCCAGATCTCAACCCCATAGAAAATCTTTGGAGGGAGTTGAAAGTCCGTGTTGCCCAGCAACAGCCCCAAAACATCACTGCTCTAGAGGAGATCTGCATGGAGGAATGGGCCAAAATACCAGCAACAGTGTGTGAACACTTACAGAAAACGTTTGACCTCTGTCATTGCCAACAAAGGGTATATAACACAGTATTGAGATAAACTTTTGTTATTGACCAAATACTTATTTTCCACCATAAATTGCAAATAAATTCATTAAAAATCCTACAATGTGATTTTCTGGAATTTTTTCTCTCATTTTGTCTGTCATAGTTGAAGTGGACCTATGATGAAAATTACAGGCCTCTCTCATATTTTTAAGTGGGAGAACTTGTGAATTGGTGGCTGACTAAATACTTTTTTGCCCCACTGTACATGGGCACGCACGTACGCACGCACACATACTCATACACATACTCATACTCATACCAATGGAAGTAGAGACCTTCCACCTGCACACACACACACACACACACACACACACACACACACACACACACACACACACACACACACACACACACACACACACACACACACACACACACACACACACACACACACACACACACACACACACATCCTTCCTCACCTTCTCACCTTTTCTCCATTGTAAAGACGAGGATCTGTTTCATCAACGTTATAAATTGGGGATGTTGATGTTATTTCCTAACGCCAAGTGGTGCGTGACTAAATCGAGGTTGAGATTCACATCCGTCTTGGGGTTTGGGGAACAGCAACAAATTACCAAGGTGATTCAATTTCATTGGGCATTGTTTTAATGGCTGGCGAGGGGTTTTGCATATATACATATTAATGAGTGAATTAGCTCTTCTGCCGCCCCGATGAGGACACTTTAATGACAGGTTGGAGCATTGTGACAATGGGAGGGGAAACAGGCGCCAAAACAATAGACACCCCTCTTTAGCCTTTTTACCCACAATCCTCCAGATTGGTGGTCTGTGTTGATCAGAGTGAAGGGCTGGTGATGATGATAAGTGTGTGTGAATGAGAGAGAGAGAGTAAATGAGAGACAGAGAGATGTGTGAGAGGAATGCGCCCTATGTGTGTGTGAGAGAGAAACAAAAAGAGCGGGAGGAAGAGCGATGTGTTTGAGGAAGAAGAGGCTAGTGGGGCCGGACAAGAGTGAAGCAAAGAGGCTAAGAAAAGGGAGAGAGGAGTAAAAGGGTGTGGGAGAGAAATAATGAGGATGGAGATGATGACAGAGAAAGGGGTGGGGGAAAGAAGTGAAGATGTTGGAATGATGAAGTACGAGAGAGAGAAGCAGGGACAAGTGTGAGGTGACAAAGAGGGATGGGGGATGGTTAGTACAGTCAAAATCTCGTTTTCTTTCGTAGTGCATGAATCGCATCATATTTGTCCTGCGATGGCGCAGGCTAAATCTTCTCTGATTTGTGGTGGAAAACGCACAGCCATGATATTAGATGGCCAATACTTTACAAAGAATAGAAATTGGTTTTGTTCGAACATGCAGTGGTTTGTTAAAATTACACAATCAATTCATGTTTTATGGCAGAATGTGGCGGAATTGTTTCTTGTAGAATTTGATGTACACTAGGTTTTACAAATGTTCCACTCTGAGAAAAAACACGCTTCTCATGTGTAACCCAGTATTTTGCGTCAAAAAGCCCTAGGACCATGCGTCAGGACTACCTGGCATGATGACTCCTTCCTGTCCCCAGTCCACCTGGCCGTGCTGCTGCTCCAGTTTCAACTGTTCTGCCTGCGGCTATGGAATCCTGACCTGTTCACCGGACGTGCTACCTGTCCCAGACCTATTATTTGACCATGCTGGTAATTTATGAACATTTGAACATCTTGGCCATGTTCTGTTATAATCTCCACCCGGCACAGCCAGAAGAGGACTGGCCACCCCTCATAGCCTGGTTCCTCTCTATGTTTCTTCCTAGGTTTTGGCCTTTCTAGGGAGTTTTTCCTAGCCAACGTGCTTCAACACCTGTAATGCTTGCTGTTTGGGGTTTTAGGCTGGGTTTCTGTACAGCACTTTGAGATATCAGCTGATGTACGAAGGGCTTAATAAACACATTGGATTTGATTTTTAAAAATTCAAGCCCGATGCTACCTGAGGCTGATGAGCCATACATTAAATATGTTTAGTGAGCCTTACATTGAAGACATTTTATGAGCCCAAGCAAGCCCAAATGATTGTGCCATTATCCAATATACAGTATATGCTACTGCACATTACACATGTCATAAAAACATAAAAGCACATAGATGTAGCCAGCTATATGCTTCTCTTGGGTAAATAAATGACACAAGCTCCAGTAGGCTCATATTTTTGAGTGTGGACTGTGCTGTATTGTATTATACTGTATTACGTGGACTGGAATTCCCTCCTCGTTCAAACCATGATGTAGTTGGGAGAGAACATGCAATTCTATCACGCTTTAAAGTGTGACATAGGTGCGGACAGTGTTGAAGAAACAAACGTTTGTTCTTTAAACAGGGGGCAGGGAAACGACAGGGGTCAACAATCCAGAGAGGGTGTAAGGCACCAGAACAGCAGGCGGGTCAGCGTCAGGTCAGGCTGAGGTTGGTAACCTAGAGTAAAGGCAAAGTTACAGGACGACAGGCGGGCAGGCTCAGGGTCAGGTCAGGCTGAGGTTGGTAATCTAGAGTAAAGGCAAAGTTACAGGACGACAGGCAGGCAGGCTCAGGGTCAGGTCAGGCTGAGGTTGGTAACCTAGAGTAAAGGCAAAGTTACAGGACGACAGGCGGGCAGGCTCAGGGTCAGGTCAGGCTGAGGTTGGTAACCTAGAGTAAAGGCAAAGTTACAGGATGACAGGCGGGCAGGCTCAGGGTCAGGTCAGGCTGAGGTTGGTAACCCAGAGTAAAGGCAAAGTTACAGGATGACAGGCGGGCAGGCTCAGGGTCAGGTCAGGCTGAGGTTGGTAACCCAGAGTAAAGGCCACGTTACAGGACGACAGGCGGGCAGGCTCAGGGCAAGCAGGAAAGGTCAAAACCAGGAAACTAGAAAACAGGGACAATAGCAAAGACATGAGCAAGGCAAACCGCTGGTAGGTTTGAACGAACAAAACTAACTCACACAGACAGACAGAAAACACAAGTAGTAAGTACCAAATCAAATCAAATTGTATTTGTCACATGTGCCGAATACAACAGGAGTAGACCTTACAGTGAAATCTTACTTATAAGCCCTTAAGAAGGTTTTTGGACCTAGACTTGACGCTCCGGTACCGCTTGCCGTGCGGTAGCAGAGAGAACAGTCTATGACTAGGGTGGCTGGAGTCCGGCAATTTTTAGGGCCTTCCTCTGACACCGTCTGGTAAAGAGGTCCTGGATGGCAGGAAGCTTGGCCCCAGTGATGTACTGGGCTGTACACTCTACTCTCTGTAGTGCCCTGCGACTGCAGGCAGAGCAGTTACCATACCAGGTGGTGATGCAACCAGTCAAGATGCTTTTGATGGTGTAGCTGTATAACTTTTTGAGGATCCAAAGACACATAACACATCTTTTCAGTCTTCTGAGGGAGAATAGGTCTTGGTGTCCCATCTCCACGACTGTCTTGGTATGTTTGGATCAGGATAGTTTGTTGGCGATGTGGACACCAAGGAACTTGAAGCTCTCAACTTGCTCCACTACAGCCCCGTCGATGAGAACGGTGGCGTGCTCAGTCCTCCTTTTCCTGTAGTCCACAATCATCTGCTTTGTCTTTATCATGTTGAGAGAGAGGTTGTAATCCTGGCACCACACTGCCAGGTCTCTGGCATCCTCCCCATAGGCTGTCTCCTCGTTCTTGGTGATATACCACTGTTGTGTTGTCGGCAAACTTAATGAAGGTGTTGGAGTCGTGCGTGGCCATGTGGTCATGGTTGAACAGGGAGTACAGGATGGGACAGAGTACGCTCCCCTAAGGGGCCCCCGTGTTGAGGATCAGCGTGGCAGATGTGTTGTTACCTACCCTTACCACCTAGGGGCGGCCCGACAGGAATTCCAGGATCCAGTTGCAGAGGGAGGTGTTTACTCCCAGGATCCTTAGCTTAGTGATAAGCTTTGAAGGCACTATGGTGTTGAACGCTGAGCTGTAGTCAATGAATAGCATTCTCACATAGCTGTTCCATTTGTCCAGGTGGGAAAGGGCTGTGTGGAGTGCAATAGAGATTGCATCAGCTGTGGATCTGTTGGGGCAGTATGCAAATTTGAGTGGGTCTAGGGTTTCTGGGATGATGGTGTTAATGTGAGCCATGAGCAGCCTTTCAAAGCACTTCATGGCTACCGATGTGAGTGCTACGGTTCGGCAGTCCTTTAGGCAGGTTACCTTGGTGTTCTTGGGCTGCTTGAAACATGTTGGTATTACAGACAGGTAGAAAATGTCAGTGAAGACACTTGCCAGTTGGTCAGCGCATGCTCGGAGTATACAGCCGGGTAATCCGTCTGGCCCTGCGGCCTTAAATCTTAGTCCTGTACTGACCCTTTGCTTGTTTCATGGTTTGTCGGAGGGCATAGCGGGATTTCTTATAAGCATCCAGGTTAGTCACGCTTCGTGAAAGTGGCAGCTCTACCCTTTAGGTCAGTGAGGATGTTGCCTGTAATCCATGGCTTCTGGTTGGGGTATGTTCGTACGGTCACTGTGGGGATGACGTCATCGATGCACTTATTGATGAAGCCAGTGACTGATGTGGTGTACTCCTCAAGGCCATCGGAATAATCCTGGAACATATTCCAGTCGGTGCTAGCAAAACAGTCTGACCACTTGTACATCCTGCTTTTTTGAAATGGCTCATAGCCCATAACAAAGAGGGAGACATTGTGGAGATAACGGATTAACAAAAATATATTTATGAACTAAAGTAAACTATAGACAATTAACAATGGTGTGCGTTGTCAGTAATCAGTAGTGTAAGTGAGTTGTTGCTTGCATAGATGGTGATTATGAGGATTGTTGAGAGGTGCCAAAACAAACAAGCCACAAAGTGCCACAACCAAAAATACAGTGTATCTGCGTGGAGAGAGTCTCCTCAATGAATGGGGGAAAGGTATATTTATCCGTGGAACACACCTGAGCCCAGATATGTCCCATTTCGCTGACGACCCTTTGTACGCATCTCTGTGTGTGGAGTAAAGGTGGTCTAGTGTTTTTATCCTTTTTTTGCTGGTTGAAATGGGATAAAACAGATTTACATTTCCCTGCATTAAAGTCTCCGGCCACTAGGAGCGCCGTCTCTGGATGAGTATTTTCTTGCTTGCTTATTGCCTTATGCAGCTTGTTGAGTTTCGTCTTATTGCCAGCATCGGTTTGTGGTGGTAAAAAGACAGCTACGAAAAATATGGATGTAAACTCTCTTGGTAAAAAGTGTGGTCTACAGCTTATCATGAGATACTCTACCTCAGGCTAGCAAAACCCTGAGACTTTCTTAATATTAGATTTTGTGGACCAGCTGTTATTTACAAATGGACACAGACCTCCACCCCTTGTCTGGCTGGAGAAAGCTGTTCTATCTTGCCAATGGAGTGAAAACCCATCCAACTGTATATTATTCATGTCGGCGTTCAGCCACGACTCGGTGAAACATAAGATATTACAGTTTTTAATGTCCGTTGGTAGGATAGTCTTTATCGGAGCTCAGCCATTTTGTTATCCAATGATTGCACATGGGCTAATAGGACTAATGGTAACAGCGGATTACTCACTCGCTGTCAGATCCTAACATGGCACCCCTGCCTACGTCCCCAATATCTCTGTCTCTTCTTCATGCGAATGACGGGGATTTGGGCCTTGTCAGGTGTCTGAAGTAAATCCTTTGCGTCCAACTCTTTAACCTGTTGCTTTTACGCCAAACATAACGTTTTGCATTGTTGCCAAAAAGTTCAATTTTGGTTTCATCTGACCAGAGCACCTTCTTCCACATGTTTGGTGTGTCTCCTAGGTGGCTTGTGGCAAACTTTAAACGACACTTTTTATGGATATCTTTAAGAAATGGCTTTCTTCTTGCCACTCTTCCATAAAGGCCAGATTTGTGCAATATACGACTGATTGTTGTCCTATGGACAGAGTCTCCCACCTCAGCTGTAGATCTCTGCAGTTCATCCAGAGTGATCATGGGCCTCTTGGCTGCATCTCTGATCAGTCTTCTCCTTGTATGAGCTGAAAGTTTAGAGGGACGGCCAGGTCTTGGTAGATTTGCAGTGGTCTGATACTCCTTCCATTTCAATATTATCGCTTGCACAGTGCTCCTTGGGATGTTTAAAGCTTGGGAAATCTTTTTGTATCCAAACCGGCTTTAAACATCTTCACAACACTATCTCGACCTGCCTGGTGTGTTCCTTGTTCTTCATGATGCTCTCTGCGCTTTTAACGCACCTCTGAGACTATCACAGTGCAGGTGCATTTACACGGAGACTTGATTACACACAGGTGGATTGTATTTATCATCATTAGTCATTTAGGTCAACATTGGATCATTCAGAGATCCTCACTGAACTTCTGGAGAGAGTTTGCTGCACTGAAAGTAAAGGGGCTGAATAATTTTGCACGCCCAATTTTTCAGTTTTTGATTTGTTAAAAAAGTTTGAAATATCCAATAAATGTCGTTCCACTTCATGATTGTGTCCCACCTGTTGTTGATTCTTCACAAAAAAATACAGTTTTATATCTTTATGTTTGAAGCCTGAAATGTGGCAAAAGGTCGCAAAGTTCAAGGGGGCCGAATACCTTCGCAAGGCACTGTATATATATGTATTTTGTGAGAGGAAAATTACATATTTACCTGATTTGTTTGATATTTAACAATTATATACTGTACTGAACAATAGTAAGACATTTCTGTTCCACTAATGCTGTGTTTTTATAATATCCACTCGAGCCTCCTGCAGTTAGTCTGGGCGTATGGCAAAGGACATTGGTTGTACTAGAGATAGCTTGAGATGACAAGTGATTTATGACTTGGTGATAAAAACCTACAGCTGGCATTCCGTAGATAAGATGTGTGGTGTGTGACCCAAGATAGAAAGCGCCTGGAGGAATAAGACAAACCCAAATTTCTCCTCATCATCCTGGCATCTGGGAGACTAAGCCGGGGTGGTTTTAAAATGGCACGAGGTGCAGATAATCATAAGAGGAACCCAAGATGGCTTATGATGACCCCCGATCTGCATGGGAGGGGTGGAACCAGCAACAACTAAGCATGTTTAGGTCTCCCATAGAAGATCTCTGTTTATCAATTATCAGGGAAGCTCTCAGTCCAACACTCAAGAGTGTGGGGTTAACAGTTTCATTATTGCAATAATTAATCAATGTTAAATAAAGATGATTGTTTGAAGAAATGACAAAGTCTCTCTCACTTGATTAGAATATTCCACGACAATTTACAATAAAGAAATAAGGTGTCCCGCAAAATCCAGATGGAGATGAGTAAATTAAACATGCATAGGCTATGTAGCATAGGCTATGCTGCAGCAAATGCAGGTCTACCTGTCACAAGAAAAAAAGTTACCATAATGAGATGATAGGTCTACATGCATTGTGAACTGTGCTCCATAATGAGATTGACTGTATGTCTACACCCTGAGCGTTGATGATTGGTCCTGCAAAGAGCAGAGAGGCCATAGAGAAGCCAGATTTAGACATTGCATATAATTTAACATTTGCAATTCACGCCATGCTGTTCATATAAATCATTTCTTATAATTGACTGGTTTCTCTCAGTTATTTATCCAGGAAAAGTGGAGTGGTTTTGGGCATTACATCTCGGTAACTGGACTGCCAGAATTCAACCATAATGTACACCAGATTCATTAATGTAGAAAAGAACTGTCTGAATTTTGTTTGGTCAAACAGTTTGTCTTTTTTGGGAGGGGGCAAAGCTCATTAGAATAATACCCAGCATGTTTTGCAACCGTACATTTGTATATTTACATTTCAACTTTGGTCATTTAGTTGACGCTTTTATCAAGAGCAACTTCAGTCCGTGCATTCAACTAAGATAGATAAACAACCACATGTAAAAAGTAATATGTTTATGTAATTGATACCGAGAATGTTGTTGTAGTTTAACTGGTCTGGGTCAAGTAGGACTTCAACAACGGCTGGTTTAAGAACTAACAGAGATGTGCATGGATGAGCAAGAAGCAGATGGTTGCACAAAGATCCCAACTGAAATTGTCACTATACCATTGTTAATTGGAAATCAAACTTTTGAATGTAAGAAGTGCTTTTCTCATTTAGTAGTTAGGACGAATTCAACTCAAAGAGCTAGAACTGACACATTTGATTAATTTGGGAGGTACTTGTTCTAATTGAGTTAAAACATGATTACCTGAATTTATTTTTTCAATCCGACATAATAATTTGTAATGAATATTTCTCAATTCAATAGTGTTTCAATAACACAGTTAAATAAAATAGATCGTAAAAAATAGTATTAATAATTTAATGTAAAAATGATCTGTTTCCATTACGTGGAACTACTTTCCAAAATTTAATTAAGTAGATCCAAAGATTTTTTTGGGGGTGAATATATATTCTACCATCCATCCTTGTTCTTATAGCATTACATAAATCATGGGACCCGTTTCCAGTTCAACCCAATGTTAAGTCGCCTCACTGTCCATGTCAATTTCAACCTGTCTTGTTGACTGTGGTGGGATGATAAGACAACATTATGGGGACACGTCAAGGGAGGCTGTGAGATCAGTGTGTGTACACAGTGCTACCGGGACCCATTGATATGGTTCCGTGTGGCCTGTGTCTGAGCCCTGTGTTTAACAGTGTCAGTATATGGGCTTGCCTGGTTGAGTTACTGCGCTGATCCTGTGCTCTCTCTGTCTCTCTCTCTCCATTCTACTCACCACCAGAGCAGACCTGCCACTCACTCATATCATCACGCCTAACAAACACACACTCCTGCTGCTGCGATATGCCGGGAAGCCCACATAATGTAGTGAAGTGATTGGTGTGTTCGTGTTTGTGTGTGTGTGTGGTTGTTTGTGCATGCGTGCGTGTGCCTTGTGTGTGTGCGGATGATGAGTATGTCATGCGTGCAAGATGGCAGACAAACAGGCAGACAGACTGACTGACTGATTAGGTTTAATGACATACCAGCCACTCATTGGGGGTTCCTGTCAATCAGCTCAAGGAGCTCTCCCTTTGGCCTGCCCACATGGCTCTATTGTTGCCGTCTCATCAAGCTACCACACCCTTGTAAAAGAGCAAGCGCTGCAAAGTCTAGACCACGTGTCAAACTCATTCCACGAAGGGCAGAGTGTCTGCGGCACTCCATAGAATGAGTTGACATCCCTGGTCTAGAATATTGTTGTGTTTAAATCTTAGGTGTGATCAGAAGGCTGACATGTTGAGAACATTGCAGATATAAATGTGAAATACAGAACTGGCACAATCGCTCTCCATGTCAAGGAATCACATTTTTTCTAATCTACACAATACATTTCTATCTGAATGATCAATAAGACGGAAAATGCTACCATTTAGCTTAGGTTTCGAGTTTGTGTTTAGATGTCTTTAACCATTCCTAGATTTACTCCACCCAGCAGCAGTTCTTCACATCATGACTGTGAGTGTGCTCTAATAAGTCACATCATCTTTCATAGTGACATTTTCACAGACACTTACCCAATATATCTGGCTCTGAATATAGATTTAAATCTCTTCCCAGGGATATACAATACGATCCATTTGTATACGCTCATATAGGCTACATAGATGTGCATCAGAGAGAGAGAAAGACACATTACCGCGATCATAACTCACAACCACAGCAGCTAATGAACTAAAGCCTATTATATCTTATGGTAATGTATGCAGCTGGCATAGTAGGAGAGGAGAGATGAATGAGTGATGGTGGGGAATACAACAGACAGAGAGACTGGTGGTGGGCAGTGCTGGGGTAACACGTGACAAAGCAACATGTTACAGTAATAATATTACTTTCTGCGGTAAAGACCAATATAAAATAGTTACATTCCCAATGTGAATAATAATATTACAGTTACTGATCAAAGAAATAGGTTGTTACTTTTGTTATCATTCCTTTCCTATTACATAGACTGATCAAATAAATATTTGGGATTATTATTCCCTCTCTGTTGGTTCAATATAAAAAATTCCCCCACCCAAACTGTAAATTGTTTTCGTCCTCTCTCCAAATTCAAAATGTCAAGGACACAACTGTCCAATGTAAACTGTGCCCAGGCAAGAAACAACTCTCCACTGCTATAAACACAACTCCCAATCTCTTGAAGCATCTGCAAAAGCAACACACAAACACAAAACTCGTTGAAAAAGACCCCCAAGACCTGACCACCGCTGCTGAAAATGACTGTAGGTCTACCTCATCCAAACAACCCAGGCTCGATTTGGATCGTTCAGGAGGACAGGCTGTAACCCAGAAACTGCTGAACAAGCTTATAGCTGGGTTTGCTGTAAGGAAATGCTGCCCTTATCCATGGTAGAACCTGTCATTATTAGGCTACCTGTGCTGGTGTATACGCCTACGTTACGTAATGTTGACAGTGTTAACACTGGGCGAGGACGCTCAAAGTTTTGAGGTGTAACGCAAAAGTAATATAACAAGTAATGTAATGAATTACTTTTTCCAGGGAGTAATAAGTAAAATAATGTATTATTGTTGAAAGAAGTAACCAGTAATATGTAATATATAACTTTCTTGCAGTAACGACTCCAACAGCGGTGGTGGGTCCCCTTGATGATGTGTCCCCCTTTAATTGATGAAAGAGAAAAGAGAAACCAAACCATCGCACCAAACTATCCTCCCTCCAACACCCACCCTCTCTCTACACCTCTCTCTGCTCCCTCTGCTCGCCCTCTGTTTTTTTCCCCCTGTGTTTATATTTGTATGTCTATTGAGGCAGGGAGTCTGCGGGATGAGAGGAACAGCAGGAGGTAGAGTGAGTGAGCGCAGCGCAGCGAAAAAGGAGAGCAGAAGAATATGTGGCCTGTGCTGGGAGACTGGGCTGGAAGCAGAGATAACATCACCGCCCAAGTCAAAGACCCAGTCTGTCTCCTGCTCCCCTCAGAAGCACAGCCAACACACAGTGAGATAGAGAGAGAGACAGAGAGAGAGAGAGAGAGAGAGAAAGAAGAGGGACACTCCTAAATGGTGAGAGAGAAGGGCCGAGTGACAGTTTGCGAGAGAGACAATAGACAGAGACAGAAGTACAACAGGGTGACCTGAGGCAATCAAACACTGCATTCCATCATGAATGAACATTCTGAGCTCTTCACAGTCAAAATACACTCTATTGTACAAGATACTGCACTGCCACTTCATTTCAGTAGTCTGCTCTCAATGTCTTTCAATCTGACCGTCATAATTATGACTCCATCTTGCTTTCTCTGCTCATCTCTTCCCCTCATAGACAACAAATCAAGATATCATTGTTGAGTTTTGTGCTATCTAGTCTTGCGTCACACCTCCCTTGAAGGAATGGATCATTTTCAAATCAAATCAAATTTTATTTGTCACATACACATGGTTAGCAGATGTTAATGCGAGTGTAGCGAAATGCTTGTGCTTCTAGTTCCGACAATGCAGTAATAACCAACAAGTAATCTAGCTAACAATTCCAAACTACTACTGTAACGTTTTTTGTGTCGAAGGAGAGGCGGACCAAAACGCAGCGTGGTTATTATTCATGGTTCTTTAATAAAAAAACTATACATGAATAGACTAACAAAACCAAGAAATGTGCAAAACCAAACCAGCCCTATCTGGTGCAAACACAGAGACAGGAACAATCACCCACAAACCCCAACACCAAACAGGCTACCTAAATATGGTTCCCAATCAGAGACAATGACTAACACCTGCCTCTGATTGAGAACCATATCAGGCCAAACACAGAAACAGACAAACTAGACACACAACATAGAATGCCCACTCAGATCACACCCTGACCAAACAAAACATAGAAACATACAAAGCAAACTATGGTCAGGGTGTGACAACTACCTTATACACACAAGTGTAAAGGGATAAAGAATATGTACATAAAGATATATGAATGAGTGATGGTACAGAGCGGCATAGGCAAGATGCAGTAGATGGTATCGAGTACAGTATATACATATGAGATGAGTATGTAAACAAAGTGGCATAGTTTAAAGTGGCTAGTGATACATGTATTACATAAAGATGCAGTAGATGATATATAGTACAGTATATACGTATATATATGAGATAAATAATGTTGGGTATGTAAACATTATATTAAGTAGCATTGTTTAAAGTGGCTAGTGATATATTGCAAAATTTTGTATTGCAAAACCTGTTTGAATGATCCTCTGGCTCCCAGCGGCAAGATGTTGATTGGATATTATATTTCAAGAACCCCTCCCCCACGCTCCCGTTGAAGGGGGTAGTACATGTTATGATTATCACTGTTTTCAGACCGGGTAGGATCCATTTAGTACAAAGTTGTTCCTTATGCTGGCTAGTTTGCAACATTTGCAGAACAATTTTAAAGTTTAGTGTATCAAGTGTGGTCGTCAGTCTGCGATTTATTGAAATTGGAAGTGGAGAAATCAATGGTAAAAGTAGTTTCTCCACTGATATCAATATTCGAGGATCAGGTTTGTGTTTGGAACTCTCAAGGAATTGCTGCCACATACCTGGGTCAAAGTGAGATGGAGGATGCGAAATTTGCCAAGAGTGAGTACAGGATTGTCTTCAGGACTCCTGAAACTTTTGATGGCTCAGAGTAATGGCTACTTCAAACATCATTGTTCCGGGGGGGGGATGGGCGGCATGCCATGTGTTTTTGTGTACGTGTCTGTATTAATTGTGTATGTGTATACATGTTAATTGTGTATGTGTATACATGTTAATTGCCCACACATGATTTGATATGCCCTGGTATTATTTGACCTGTAAAATGAGTGTCTGATGTGTGAAACCTGCTATTTCTTTGATCAGATTTCTGTGCGCTTTAGTATATATCACATAAGATAAAATGATGTTGGACATTCTCTTAAAATGACACTCCTTTCAATTAACACAAAGGACATGCTCTACCTTCAACATGGCAATGTTGTCATTGAGCCAGTTTTATTTAGTCCTTTATTATGACAACTAATGCATTTCATAACATTCTTTTTTTATCCTATTTCCCCTAAAGTCAGAGAGGCACAGGGGGAGGAGGTGGCTTTCGGAAGTGTTGTGGAATAGTTGGCAAGCTGCCGTCACTCCTACCAGTTCCAGTTCCTGTATTGGCTGTGAAACCTACAGCTTCCAAGGCTACAAGGAAGAGCATAATTAAAATGCACCTGGGAATGAAGCAATGTGTTGAGGTGGTGAAAAGTCCTGACAGGGACAACATCAGACTGGCAGTGAGGAAGGTGTTGTCTAACCCTCTAGAGACAATTTCATAGTTGCTCACAGAGTTGGAGTCAAAGGGTCTTGAGACCCCAAGGACTGTCATATATTGAAAGAGAATTGAAGACTGTTCTTTGCTGTACAACAAGGTTTTTCAGCATTTCGTTGGGGAGAAATCTGTGGATCCAGCAGGAGCAGACGACACACTAGAAAACAGGCTTTTCAACATGTACTACTCAGACACCGAACACATAAAATTGCACATCATCGCAGCCTTGGCAGATGAGTCATCTAATCTCAGAGTTGCAATGGCTACTTCCAGTGGTGGAAAAAGTACCCAATTCTCATACTTGAGTAAAAGTAAAGATACCTTAATAGAAAATGACTGAAAAATCTGAAGTAAAAGCGAAAGTCATTCACCCAGTAAAATATTACTTAATGAATTAAAAGCAGATATTGGGACAGCTGGAAAAGATATCGGGACACCTTGCAATCATGACGCAATAAACCTCTACACATGCAGACTATTGGTTTAGCTCTCTGTAACTTTGTAGCAAGACTTTTACTTAAAACGTTTTAGGGATAGGGGGCAGTATTCGAAAGTTTGGATGACTTAGGTGCCCAAAGTAAACTTCCTGTTTCTCAGGCCCAGAAGCTAGGATATGCAATTGCATGGTAGTTTGATAGTTTCTAAAACTGTTAAAATAATGTCTGTGAGTATAACAGATCTGATTTGGCAGGCGAAACCCAGAGGACAATCCATCCAGGAATGTTTTTGTTGTTGAGGTCATTCGACTTTCCAATGCTTCTCTATGGGAAAGCCTAATTATTAGGAACCAGATTGCAGCTCCTATGGCTTCCACTAGATGTCAACCAACAGTCTTTAGAAATTGTTCAATGTTTTTTTTAAATGTTTTAATGCAGAAGTATTCGTATTCTTTCTAAGTGTCACTCAGAAGGACTCTGGTATTTTGGTGCGCGTGAATGACTGGCTGCTCCTTGTTGTTTTTCTCCAGTATTGAAAACAGTTTATTCCGTTTGAAATTTTATCTATTATATATGATGTTGGATTAGAAACGGTGTTTGAAATGTTTGGACCAAGTTTACAGGTTACTTTTTACATTCCTTTGTAGGCATGTTGGGCAAGTTGGAACAGGTGTATTTCTGAATCAAACGTGCCAAATAAACAGACATTTTGTGTAACTGGGACCTTTTGGATTGCAAAAAGATGAAGATCTTCAAAGGTAAGCCATTTATTTTATTGCGTGATGCAACTCCTTGGTTGGAAAATGTTTGTGACGCGATCCCGGTGAGGGCACACACTTGGTTTATCTCCGGTATTGAATATACTATTTTCTGTCTTAAATTTGATCATTTATTTACATATTAGTGTACCTGAGGATTGATTAGGAACGTTGTTTGACATGTTTCGACCAAGTTTATTGGTAACGTTTGGGATTAATTTTGGATGCATTTTGAATGAGGGGAAACAGGTGGATTATTGAATGAAGCACGCCAAATAAACTGACATTTTTGGGATATAAAGAAGGACTTTATCGAACAAAAGGACCATTTGTAGACAATATTTGCTTAGAATTCTGTGGCATAATTTTATTTATTATTTTATAGTATAAAGAATACAATTAAACATAGCTGAATAAAATAGAAAGGATATTTTCTCCAAACGTTTTCCAAGGAAGTGCACACGTGGCTATTCTGTGTTGAGCGGTTAACAAATAAATAGGTATTCTTATATGCTTAATTTAGAGTTATTAATGCAACTTTATAGTTGTTCTAAAAACGTTGGGCTATAAGTTTGTGTTTTTACCACATTCCAAGGCTGCATGATGCAACTCTAATGATGATTTTTTCCAAAGTCACATGAAAGGCAGGAGCTCTGATTTGTTTCTTGTGCAGGCTGCACACACTACATCAGTCTCTCATTCACAATTAGACAAGTACTTGATAATATTCTCACCAGGCCTTTCCAGGCAGCATGCCCCTTGTGTGGCCATAATGTTCCCTAAAAAAATCCATGCCCTTTGCTGCCAAAGTGGCCGTTGTGCCTTCGGGCTGAATACAATAATTATTATTCCCTTCTCCCGGCTGCCAGGCTCCAAAGCACCTCTCACTCACAAGGCTCTCTCGGATATCTAAATTCTTATTAGCCAATGCAAGTCACGTAAGCAGTTCCTTCTCACAGCTAAGAAGTAGGCTACAAATGAAGAGAGACACATTGGGGACACAACTGTGCGCTCCCCTTATCGAAATTCCGAGGCACATATTGAAGATATTAGAAGAACTGTCCACATTTAGCCCACTTTTCTTCAGGCAACAAGATGAATAGGCCTAACGAACAGCAAAAGCACTAGCCTATTTCAATCTACTTACTGCCTTCATTTTGATGGACCCCAGGAAGAGTAGCTGCTGCTTTGGCAGCATGCTAATGGTGATGCATAATAAATACAAATACTATCCCCCATCGTACAAAAGTTAACCTACGCTATTGGTCAAATTGTCTTTCTGTGCAATAAATAAATATTCCAAACATATGCTGGGACAGTTGTGGGATGCAATAGATCCCAAATTAATACAACCACTCGCATCAAAAAAAACTTTAAAACCAACCAGGCTGATGCAACAGATCTGAACGTTTATCTTAAAATGTTGATAAACTATTAGGCTGTTTCTTCACATTATAAGCACAGCAATGCGCACATGGCAGTAGGCAATAAGCGTGAATGTTCCAAAATTGCAATCAATTTGCAGAAAAACACTGTTTCTGAAAAATGACCGCAAATGTGATTATGCATGTAATGCTTTATTATAAAGGTGCATTTTGGTGAAAATGATCTTCCCCTAACTTGCCAGTTAGGCTCTACACTGGTTATAAAGAAGGTTAATATGCTTCATTTTAACACGTTATTTGGCAGTTAGCAAGATTGGTAGGCTACCAATGACCATCAGCAGCATCAGTGCTTGTAGAAGCCTAAGTACCAAGACTAAACATTACTCATGACCGCTGCTGTGATGGTAATACGGTCACCATTTACAACCCCAATCTAAAGTATAGAGTGGGCCAAGATGTGACCTGTCACCCATGGTTACTTGTTCATGAAGTGCATTTTTGAATTTTTCACTTTTCCCTTTCACTTGACTTCAATAAATAATCCAGATTTGGAAACATCAATGCTCAGTGGATTGTATAACTTTATTGTAAATGAACTTGCAGTTGCCTTTGTTGGGTGAAATAAGTAACAAAGTGCACTACTATAAACTTTGCACAACTTTTAAAGTAGAAAAGGTATGGGTTTTGCTCACAGTGTTGGCCCAGAGAATAGTTTTTTTAGTAAGTTCTGGAAGCCTTGGTAGAACCTGCCAGGTGTCAAATGAAACACCTTCTGATCAAGAAGCACACTTACTATATGGTTAATGTCCTCAGATATACCTGAGATTGAGTGCTTTCCGGACTCTGGCTTCAGCTCACAGTCTTTATCAAATTGCTACATGTGGTCTATCTGCTTTCGAATAGTCCTGCTGACACACTGTGCAATGTCAAACTGGACATGGGCCTCTTGATGTTAGATGATGTCTTTTGTGAGGCGCACATGGTGTTCGCAGTTCTTGCATCAAATACTTGGGTATTGCTCTGGACCGATTATCTTGAAGACATATACCAATTCTTTCCAAAGTACCACTAAGTATCCTTGACTAGAAGTAGTTGTAACAGTGACCTTAAATAAAAGGGGAATAAGATTTTAATATCTGAGACTGTCATCGTGTATTATGCGACAGATTTGCAATGATAAACGTTGTGTATGTGCCATGCGAAATGGGCTTTATCAGTTACTTCATTGTCGAGGGGGGGAAAAAATGGTATAAATGATCTAGGCTACAATTGTCACAAATATATTATTAAATGTATAGCATACAAATGTGAGCCTGTAGGACTTGTGCTACGCTGTTTTTGACCTCTATCAAGAGTGTAATGATTAATACTGAAATAACAAACAAGCAATCAAACAAAAGTTCACCTGTAGCTGCATGGCCGATTGCATTGACAAACGTTAGCTCTAGATCGCTATGCTGGTCGAAGGTAGAGCACTTTAACTACGCAGTGATCACTTTCGTGGTTGTCACCTACAGCCGACGATACACCAAAAATGGTGCTGGTAGCCGTTCATTTCCTATATCTGCCGGCTGGTCGTCTGCCGCTGGGGGCCGGGTCCCTGAAATAGGCCTCGTCTTGCTGGACTCTCAGTGCTTTCCTGAACAAACACTCTTTTGGTGCTTCTGTGGATCGCGCCAGACACATCGTTTTGTTCAAACTCTAGAATTTTCTCTTTCCCTCACAAAACAGCGGATTCTTTCCACGTCATTGGCACTTCTTTTCTGTTTGAGAAGAAGATTGCGACAGGAGCCACATATTGCTTTTGAAAACCCATCAGTCAGCGTGACAGGTCCCATTATCTCATCTAAAGCCCGTGTGCAGTCCGGTCACAATAAATATGATTTACCTTGTAAAAGGTTATGTTTGTTCCTGGTACAGTGGTACGGTTCACAACAAACACGGCATACATCAGCATATTTTGATGGGGTTAAAATGGGCGATTTCATGGCCATACTTACTTACACCTATGACACTAATCTAGTGATCACCTCCGCCCAAGCAAGGCATTTCATTGGTTTGACGTGTTACGTGGCGTCACTGATTTACACCGGGTTCCCACCCTTTTCTAGCTGATTGTGTGCCATGGACATCACCAGGCTTCTCATTTAGGGCCTGGTTTTCCACGAGGCTATGTGCTGTCTAACATTAATATGACCGACACAGAGCTCAAAATAACCCTTACAAGCCAGGCCACGTTTCAGTGTTATTAACTCTTTTGACACAATGTTGCCCAGATGTGCTACCAATGTGAAACCTCACTCCTTGTGACCATGTGACATAGAGGAACAATAGGAGAAGGAATAAGCCCTGTAATTACATTTAAGCTGAAGAGAGCTCCTTAAAAAACCTGTCTGTCTGTCAGTCTGTCTGTCTCTGTCTCTGTCTCTGCCCCTCTCTCTCTCTCTCTCTCTCTCTCTCTCTCTTTCTCTTTCTCTTTCTTTCTCTCTTTCTCTCTCTCTCTCTCTCTCTCTTTCTCTCTCTCTCTTTCTCTCTCTCTCTCTCTCTCTCTCTCTCTCTCTCTCTCTCACACACACACACACACACACACACACACACACACACACACACACACACACACACACACACACACACACACACACTCACTCACTCACTCACTCACTCACTCACTCACTCACTCACTCACTCACTCACTCACTCACTCACTCACTCACTCACTCACTCACTCACTCACTCACTCACTCACTCACTCACTCACTCACTCACTCACTCACTCACTCACTCACTCACTCACTCACTCACTCACTCACTCACTCACTCACACAGAGACCCTGGGTTAGGCTGGGCGACTTTCCACACTCTTGAGGTTAATGCCTGCTAATAGAAACCACACACCCTGATCTCTGCCTCACTGAGAGGTAATTACACCGGTGTCTTAGGCTGTCTTATAGTGTGTGCGTGCGTGTGTATTTGAACGAGAGAGCAGTGCTTATGTCACCCTTTATAAAGCTCTGGTTTGTGTCATATTTGACGTAGTGAGTCATGTCATATTTAACATACTATTTCATCGGAATAGGAACAAGCGGTTCTGTGAAAATGTTATTTAATCAGAAGTCATTGCCAGATTTCTGGATTGGGCTGCACTCAGAGTATCCTACCTTGGCAAATCACGCTGTGAGAGTGGATTCTCGGCCCTCACTAGCATGAAAACTAAATACAGGCACAGGCTGTGTGTGGAAAATGATTTGAGACTCTGTCCAATACAACCCAACATTGCAGAGTTATGTGCATCCTTTCAAGTGCACCCTTCCCATTAACCTGTGGTGAGTTTTTCACAATTTTCGATGATCAAATAAAGTTTTATATGTAAGATGGCTAAATAAAGAGCAAAATGATTGATTATTATTATATTATTGCTTGTGCCCTGGTCCTATATGAGCTCTATGTTACTTCCCATGAACCGGGTTGTGACAAAAGCTCACACTCATTCTTATGTTTAATAAATGTATTGTATCGTGTGTGTGTGTGGCAGGCTTAGAATGATGGCAAAAAAAGAACAATGGAGGTTGAATGTTTGAAGGGGTACGGGACTATAAAACGTTTAAGAACCACTGGTTTACAGTACGTAGGTGACGTGTAAAGTGAGGTGGAGCAGGGGTAAGTTAGAGCTGAGAAGATAAGGGCTCTTTAGACAAAGAGGCCCATTGTGAGGCTATGGTCCCTCTCAGTCACTGCAAGATGATACGGCACCGCAGTCTCCCCTGTGAAAGTCTGCCCTGTGAAAGTCTGCCCTGTGAAAGTCTGCCCTGTCACAAGCCCAGTAAAACAAAGTGGGACCAGACGCTTTAACTAGAACCAGGAACCACTTCCCGTGCACAAGGGCTGGGCAAGAGAGGGACGGGGGCAGAGTAGGAGGAGGACAGGAGAACAGAGGAGGGGGAGGAAGTGGAGGAGGAGAAGAAAGATACGAGGGGAGGAGGGAAGAAGAGGAGAGGAGGAGAGGAGGAGAGGAGAAAGAGAGGTTCATAATGGCTATAGGGGCCTTACCTAGGAAAGTGCAATGCTTTGAGTTTCCACATCACTAGATTTACGGGGCATTTATCTTTATCTAAACCTTGACAGGATTCAATCACAGTGTTTGGAACGGAATCAGGATTTCAAGCTGTTCTTTTTGAAGGTTTCATGGTTTTGTCACACTGACTGTAGAACGCATTACTGTAACTTGGTGAGTAGGCTGAAAGCAGAACCACTTGTTTTCAATGGATTTAACCATTGTCTCGTACTGTTAGACCTGTATTTACAACCACAAAGGCAGTAACTCAAAGTCACATAAACACACTCTCCCCCATACACACACGCCATATGAGGGGTGAGGGTAGCATAGGCCAGTTTCAAAGGCTTTGGTGTGAATGTGTGTGTGTGTGTGTGTGTGTGTGTGTGTGTGTGTGTGTGTGTGTGTGTGTGTGTGTGTGTGTGTGTGTGCGTGTGCTAAATGGAGCATGATGGCTGTGTACTGCCTGAGTGCTGTGCCCCCCCCACGCTCTCCCTTTGAACTCTGCCATCAAGCACCCTCTTAGCAAAATACAGCAAACAGGGTGTGTGTGAGAGAGAGATATGTAGAGAGACAGAGGGACAGGGACAGACATACTGTAGTTATGTAGAGAGACAGAGGGACAGGGACAGACATAGTTATGTAGAGAGACAGAGGGACAGGGACAGACATACTGTAGTTATGTAGAGAGACAGAGGGACAGAGACAGACATAGTTATGTAGAGAGACAGAGGGACAGGGACAGACATAGTTATGTAGAGAGACAGAGGGACAGGGACAGACATAGTTATGTAGAGAGACAGAGGGACAGAGGGACAGAGACAGACATAGTTATGTAGAGAGACAGAGGGACAGGGACAAACATAGTTATGTAGAGAGACAGAGGGACAGAGGGACAGAGACAGACATAGTTATGTAGAGAGACAGAGGGACAGGGACAGACATAGTTATGTAGAGAGACAGAGGGACAGGGACAGACATAGTTATGTAGAGAGACAGAGGGATAGGGACATACATAGTTATGTAGAGAGACAGAGGGACAGGGACAGACATAGTTATGTAGAGAGACAGAGGGACAGGGACAGACATAGTTATGTAGAGAGACAGAGGGACAGGGACAGACATAGTTATGTAGAGAGACAGAGGGACAGGGACAGACATAGTTATGTAGAGAGACAGAGGGACAGGGACAGACATAGTTATGTAGAGAGACAGAGGGACAGGGACAGACATAGTTATGTAGAGAGACAGAGGGACAGGGACAGACATAGTTATGTAGAGAGACAGAGGGACAGGGACAGACATAGTTATGTAGAGAGACAGAGGGACAGACATAGAAAGAGAGAGAGAGAGAGATTATTATGTTGCTAGTTGAGTATTAAACCAACCAGCTCAGGGTCAGGAGGGTCAACAGACACAAGGGGTGGGGATGGATAAGTGGAAAGGAGGAGGGGTGGAGGGTCGAGAGACAGGTTCTCAAGATGAAAGACAAGCATCCACAGAGAAAAAAGAAAAACCGCAACTCTCCAGAGCACTCACATGTAACCAGTGTGGGATATCATTAAGAAACACCCTTTCTGTTTTCCAACTTATCCCCCCGCCCCCATCCCTTTCTTGCTTCACCTCGCTCGCTTTTTTAGGGCGAGGTGTTTTTTAAAAGTCTGCACAAAAAAACAGCAATAATTGATAAAAAAAAGGTTGACAGAAAGAGTCAAATAAAAAGATGGTCAGGGTTTGTCTACAGTACAGAATTTAAAC